>NC_133346.1:12741433-12793933 GCF_030506205.2 Paramisgurnus dabryanus
AAACAAACAGAAGGTTAACAGCACGAATGAGGCTTCATCTGTATTTTCTTCGCACGCTGCTTTTCATTGCTATGTGATGGCTTCGCAATCTTTCTGCTGTTTATTTCCAAGGCAAAACTTTTCAGTTCATCAGGCCCTTTTTATTTCACAGGGGATTCTTTTTTGACTAGCCGAAAACCAAGATTTAAGGTTGAAGATAAAATAGAGGAAAAGAATGATATTACCATCTGATTGTGGTGTGATGTGGAAAACTTTTTGCATTTCTTTCATTGTGTATGTACACATTTTTATATTTTGCAACCTATCCTCCAACCCAGTGTTTCCCAACCAAGGGGTCCCACAGGGGGCCCTCAGCAGATTTCCAATGGGGCCTCAAGATGACTTAAAATTATAAAAAATTAAACAAAGCAAGCATTAATCCAATCTAAAACAAACAAAAATCAAGAAATTTTGAATTTTTTGTCCATTTTAGTAGTGAATATACATCTGTCTAGTCATTCCAAGTTCTATTTAATTTAATGATGAAAGAATTGAGTGAGTGGGGGGCCTTCAAATGTTGTTGTGGGCAACTAGGGGACCTTGAAGTGAAAAAGGTTGAGAACCACTGCTCCAACCCATACGATTGTTTTGGCCGTTTGTTTATTCCCCCAAATACGACCAAAAGATGCTTTACTAAATTAGCGCCTCTACCGGAAACAGGTGAAACTTATTATATATTAAGGTATGAAATTATATATTGGGGTATCATTTTGGAATGATGACATGTACTGAGGTATGATTTTCAATTTAAACTGCCAGGATTCGTTGTATTTTATTACACATTACACTATTAAGGCATTTATGGCAAATTACGTACCTATTTATTTATTATATGATATAAAACACAGCATAAAAAACAGTCACAACTTTTTCAAAAAGTATACATCCAAGTGTCAAATGATTGATTTTTATGATATCGATAATGATTTTTATTTATAGAATAGATGCAAAAGTGAAGACAATCTGCTCTAACTATCAGGTCCAGTGTACTTGTTCAAAAACTGCCGCCAGAAAAAGCAACGATACGCCATCTTTGATTGTGAAATACCATTGGCTCTCGTGTGTCTCGTGACTGATTGCATAACTGCTGAATGTGCGTATTGCATTTATCGATTTCTTCATATAAAGTGATCGTATGGCTTCAGTCCGCAAGGTTTGCAATGCAAATTGTAATACTTTTATACTGTTTTTTGTTGTCAATTTCCAATAATTACCTGTGACTGTACTTTTACTTGCGTGTTGTGTTTTATATGGTTGAGAAGTGGTTGGGTTTAGGGTAAAAGTGAGGGTGGGGTTAGATGCTCCAAAATATCTTTCAAACCATAAATGTTTATGAAACCGTTTCTACATTTACAAATGTATTAAATTCATATCATATTTTGTCATGGTCCTTTCGATGTTCGTTTAGCACAGGGGTTCTCAAACTATGGGTCGGGACCCACTGGTGGGCCGCACAGTGGGAATAAGTGGGACATGCAAAGCCACATCAGTGACACGAAATACAATTAATGACTAGCAATGACAATGGTTTTACTATCTTACCTTAAATGTTGTTTCATTCATACAATGACAATGAGAGACTAAACACTACTAAAAAAACAAATGTGTTGTTTTCTCCATATTTCCATCTAAAAATATTTTGGTGGCTCATCTATAAAAACGTTTGGAAGCCACTGGTTTAGAAGAACGGTAAAAACGGCACTCAATACGGTACTTTCATAGCTTATCCAAGAAATTGCCTACCCTCAGTGTGGTTGAAGATGTTTTAGACGATATTTTAAAGTGAATGTGAAAAAATTGACCACCAGAATAATCGTCTCTCCACATGTGTTTCCCAGCAGGAGATGTTCTGAGGATAAGAGCCTGTGATTTGATTTTTCCTCCGCTCGTGGCTCCAGCGCTACACAATCTATGTCTATATTGATTTTAAATCCTGAAAACGATCCCTTTAAATCCTAAATGTGTATCCAATCTCCACAAATGTCTTCGGAGCTAATCTTTTGGATGGAGACAAAAGGGTCTGTGTTTTTCGGTGCTCTCCCGCTAAGATCACCGACTCGACCATCTTGGGTTTAGTAAGTGCTGAGGGCAGTTCAGTTTTGGCAGAGGCCTCAGAGTTGTGGATTGCGACTTGGTCTTAAGCAGAACCATGTTTATCTTTGTGCGCTCTGTTATTGCGGCCGTGTTTATCTGAGAAACGAGTGGAGTTGGTCCGTTTCCTGCTGAATTACACACATACGCAGTCACCACAGAGAATCAATCAAGAGGGCCTGCTATTTTGACAACACTGCATCTTTCTTTCTCTTTTATTCGAAAAGGAGAGAAACGCTTCACTCCACCTTGCGTTCTTCCTGCTTTTCCGAGACGGCCTCCGTCTGTGAAGCGCAACATTTCACGTGAACTTTTGCCATATGCCTGTAGTTCTGCCAAAAATATTAAGTATGGCTCTCTTCGCGAGCCAAGTATCTAGCCATCTGCTGAAGCTTTTACCCGGCCTTGCCGAGGGACTCCACCAAGCCCAAACTGCGAGCAGAGAGAGGAAGAGAATGAGACAGAGACCCAGAGAGAGAAAGAGAGCGAGACAGCCTCCCACATTTCTGCAGTTAGGGAAATCTCAGTCGTCGGGCTGATTTACTGCAGGCTTATATCCAGAGAGCTGGCCATGATTGCTGGGTAATTTCGGTTGAGTTCATTGCCTTGTGCCCTGGCCAAGTCCTAAACGTGTTTCAGAGCCACATTCAACAGGGTCATAGATTCCTGGAAATTCTTTTAGTTCTTTCCAGCAATTTGGCTTGTCATTGGCGGATTGATTCCTTCAAGATTTTGTTTTTGTTTGACTGATGTAAGAAATGGAAGCTTTTGAAACATCTCGGCCTTTCCCAGATGCGAGCAGAATTCGAATCCTCTAGAGAAGAAGTAGGAAATCAGCTCAATCCCTTACTTGAAGCTAGTTTCGATGAGTTCGATTTAGGCATGACTGGTCCATTTAGCTAACATTTTTCATGAGTTTGAATACAGTATGGTATTGTGGTCATCTAACTACTGAGCATGTTTTATTTTTTGGGTTTTAACAACATTTTTCTTTGTTTGAAGTGGATGTATAGCCAGCAACCAATTTTGCATTTCATAGTTGTCTACTAGACATCCAAACACAGCCCAGACGTCTAGGCTAAGGCAAAATTTGGGCTGTCAGTGAACATTAAGTAGACATCTAACCATTGCCCAAAAATAACTAAAATTAAATAAATGAAACCAAACACTTTGTAATTGCTGTTGACTTTTGCTCTTACATGCGTTTAAAAGACGTCTAATAGACATCCAAACACAGCCCAGATGTCTAGGATAAAACAAAGCAAAATTTGGGCTGTCAATAAGCATTAAAAGAGCACCTATTGTCTGATTCACATTTTTATATTTCCTTTGGTGTATAAGTGTGTATTAGTACATGTTAAAGACATGCAAACGGTAAATCTCTTTTCTTAGACTACAACAAACACACGGATTGTAGGCAACAGTTTACTTTCTGGGATTGGTGAGGTAGAGAAGACCGACATTATCATAATTCCTCCCCCTTCGGACTCACAGCCTGTAAGTTAACTCCTGTTAGCATTGCATTGTGCATGAATCTTTTAAACATAGTAGGAAGCGTCACATTTCCGGCTGACGTGAGAGGTATTCAGGCCAATTACAACGTACAGATTACCTGGCCAATCAGGGACAAAAAGCTTTTCAAATTTGTGCGTTTCAGGAAGAGAGTGAAATCTGGAGCTACAAAAATTTACGGGATGTGGAAAATAATGTGTTTTTTAACCATAAACCATGCAAACACATTGTATTATACCAAATACACAAAATAACGTTGTTTTAGCAGTAAATAGGTGCTCTTTAATAGAGATCTAATCATTGCCCAAAAATAAATAATATTAAGTAAATAAATAAATAAATGAAACCAAACACTTTGTAATAACTGTTGACTAACATGATGAAATGTCATACATTTCGCAAGTTATTTTGGGAAAAACGACATATAACCAAATTCAAGTTTATTTTGACAAGAAGAGGGTTACTCTACGCCAGACTATGGTGAAATGATGGCTATTGCTTGCATTACACAACAACAACTCATTTATAGCAATAAGATGCTGAGTATTTATGTGCCGATTGTCTTGCTGCTTGTGTGTGTACAGTATACATCTGAATATTATTCTATAAATGCATATTATATAAACGCTCACATTTTAGTTGTGGCGCTTAATGCGAGAGAGAGAGAGAGAGAAAGAGTGAAGGAGAGGCTTTTATTTTTGGCAAAGTAATACATGTGAAAGAACATCATTATGCAGTCTGCAGGCTGCCATTACGGGGCCCATTACACACTATGACAGCATCACATTTATTCTTTTCTACCTGCTTCTTAAAAAGGCATAATAAATAACCTCTGCCTCCGCCGCCTCGCCGTAAAAGAAAGAGGTCGTTAGCGATCCGCCGCCATTTGTCAAAATTACTTCATGATCTCAGGTTATAGGGAGGATTTTCACTCGGTTAATTGTAGATAGAACTAATGAACATAAATTTACATTAAAATTCACTTTGTTATCCACCAGTGCCTATGACCTCTTTCTGACAGTCTGCAGCACTTTTATTCATGCAGATACGATTTTGAAAATCTGAATGAATCACCTATCGTTGAATTGTTGCATTTTTTATAGCCTTGTTTTAGCGAAAAATAAAATAGCAACATAAATTGTCAGTTTATGAATACGGTGCACTATTTCATTGAATTAAATTTTACACAGTTTTAAAATTGCATATTCACGTTACTTAATTTTACTTATTGAATTTACATAAAGCACATTTTATATAAAGGTACAGTATGGGTTTTTTAGACACATCTAGAGGTGAGATTTGCAACCAAACTCAATTTCGAAACGCAAAGAGAAGCTACGGTAGCTGCCACAGGACAAATATGTCATCTTCTGAGACAACGTTCTTAATAAAAAAAATCCAGATAATTTACTCACCACCATGTCATCCAAAATGTTGATGTCTTTCTTTGTTCAGTCGAGAAGAAATTATGTTTTTTGAGGAAAACATTCCAGGATTTTTTCCCATTTTAATGGACTTTAATGGACACCAACACGTAACAGTTTTAATGCAGTTTAAAATTGCAGTTTAAGGGTCTTATCTAGCAAAACGATTGTCATTTTTGACAAGAAAAATAAAAAATATGCACTTTTGAACCACAACATCTCGTCTTCCTCCGGTCCTGTGATCCTCACCAGCGCGACCTCACGTAATTGCGTAATTGGCAGTGGAAAGGTCACGTGTTACATTTATGAAACACACATTTGCGGACCATTTTAAAAAATAAACTGACACAAAGACATTAATAAGTATCATTCCATATACAATAACGTCGGAACGGTCCTCTTTTTGCACACTTGTAAACACTGGGGTGTAGTTTTGCATACGTCATCGGTGACCTCTTGACGTGATGACGTATTGCGTGAGGTCGCGCTGGCGCGTTACATGACCAGAGATAGTTGCGAAGCTTTGGTTTAAAAGTGCAGATTTTTAATTTTTCTTGTCAAAAATGACAATCGTTTCGCTAGAAAAGACCCTTATGCCTCGTTTGGGATCATTTAGAGTCCTTTGAAACTGCAATTTTAAACTGCATCAAAATGTTGGGGTCCATTAAAGTCCATTAAAATGAGAAAAATCCTGGAATGTTTTCCTCAAAAAACATAATTTATTCTCGACTAAACAACGAAAGACATCAACATTTTGGATGACATGGTGGTGAGTAAATGATCTGGATTTTTTTTTAAGAAAATGGACTAATCCTCAAAGTTACGCATTGTACCTTTAATAAAAACACTGCATTGTGGGTGGTTAACCAAACAAGATGCAGGTTTTTGCTTTAATATGTGACATGCAAAAATGACGCAACTGTTTGCTGAGTTTGCTTTTATAAATGAGAGACCTTTGACCTCTAACACAAACAGTGATCTTTAGCCAAACTAAAGAGGAGATCCCTCAGGGCTAAACCTGGATTCCAGCATATTGTTTCTGTCACAGAGGTTCAAAGGTTGCCGTTTTTTAGCCATCTCACTTACTCTGCGCCTTCTCCCGCCCCAGCCGAAACCAATAGCCAGCCTGTGAGCTGATATATGACACTAATACGACTATTTGAGTGGGCCGAGGCAGCAGAAAAGAGTGATTGTTGGGGGGTTTAGCCGGCATGTCGGATCCATGACACATAGGTACCATGCTGTCTGGCCCCTGAGAGCGCTCTAATTGCTTTACATCGGTACAAAGGTTTCTTGTAATCGAGCCTCTCTGCCTCCATTTGTCTTGCTCTCGGCCTGGTGCTGAAGGCTTTAATTGGTCTTGGTGGGCCTTTTTCTTGCAGTCAGCTCTCCGGGCCTGCAGCTGAAGACGGTACCGCGGGGAACGAGGGATGGTGGGGGGGGGGTGAAACACAAGAGGAAGTCAATACTTCTTTTAGCTTTAACACTTTAATTAATGCTCTTCCTGACAAGCAACTCTCTCTGTCTGTGTAGAAATCTAATTTCTTTCATTCCCCGGCAATCTCTTCCCTCATCACCACCGCTGTCTCCCCAGCCTCATAAATATAGGCTCCTGGGACGAACACAAAGCATCAAGACAGCCGAACTGCGGGAGAAAACCACCTACACCGCCTCTAGCGAACATCGACAGCCGTACCGCTGAGAGCGCGGTGCCTATTAAGTTTTATGTCTTTTAGGGGGCTCGTGTTTGTGTTTTTACCAGAAGGGCCACGTGTGAACGTCAAAGATAGATGGAAAGAGAGCATTTGGTTCTCAGCGAGAGGCTTACATTCGATTGACCCCCAGCAGCCTGGAGCCTACGACCTTTCTAATTATTTCACCAATGCTTTATTACAAGTTTAGTATGCGGTTGCTCATCTGTCAGCCATTTGGAGCGGAATGGGGGTTGTTAACAAAAGAATCACTCATAGTTGCGTTTTTTTGTTATGATTTGCTTCCCGCAGTTACCTTTAAATTTCCAGCCAAAGAAATTATGTGATGAATGTTGCCAGCTGTGAGATTTATGCCCAGGCTTCATCCTTCCCCCTGACATGCCCAAAACAGAATAGGGAAAATAGGTGCGGGCTGAGGGATTCGGGTAATTACATGGCACGGATGTTGACAGTTGGAAGCCTGATAAGGAGATATGATAAGACGGCATGGATTGCTGTTGGTGCGTGCGGAGGTTTATTTAATGCTAGGCTAATTCCGGCGTTTAGATGCTTCCGTAGAGGTTACAAACAACATAGTTTCAAAACACTTACAGTATGTTCCTCAAGCCTGTTTTTTGGTTAATACAAAGATGGTCTGTGTTTTAATGCGTTTCCTTAGTTTGTATTTTGATGTCAATTATATTTAGTTAAAAGGGTGTGTTTTTTAAAAGGAAGTGAGTAACAGGTGTATTTGCTCCACGGGCTAATGATTTATGGGCAAATATTTTAAGGTTGTCTGTTTCCCACTCATCTCTGTGTTCATGTCCCGTCTTTACCGCTGTGATGTGACTCATTGCGCCTCAGGGCTGCCAGTACTTAAATAGGCGCTCAGAGGGTCCAGCTGCTCCGTGCCACGCTCCACTTCTCCCCAGATGGCTCCAAGACGTTCCAGAGACCCTCCAGAGGGCCGGAGCCTGAGGAGGCAGCTTTGGAGTGAGCTCACTTTCTCCCTCTGCCTCACAAACACCCATCTTTCTCCCCTGGGCCTTCAGCCTGAAATGATGACTCGGGGGGGCTCTAGACGAAAACCACAGAACAACCCCTTAACACACACCCAGACAAACATTGTGTAGATACTCAGGGGAAACTGCCTGCCCGCTCTGTATATCTTGCCAACGGACCGATGGGAGCGGGCAGATGGCTGTCAGGCGGTAGCGTGGGTCATCGCCAGCGCTCAGCAACCTCTCTTGAGAAGGGAGGGATTTAAGATCGGCTAAGGAGGAAAGCATAAACAAAGCTCTCACTTGAGAACTAGACTGCAGAAGTCTTGCAAACAGTGCTGGTTGTATAATACTTCAGTACATTATATAAAATAATTACATTATTTAAGTATTAATAAACATGTTTCACTATATGTTTACACACTATATGTTTACACATTTGATAGACCAAAGCAACTTAGTTGTGTGTTTCTGTGATCGAACCCATGACCTTTGTGTTGCTAGCACAATGCTCTACCAATTGCGGTACTTGAACATTAAAGAGTAACTAAACCAACTTTTTTATTTAATGATTTGTAAGAATAGGGCTTTATTAGTGCTGTTCATTGATTTCTGTAACTTTTTTGACATTTGGGTACAAAGTGTTTCAATGCTACAATATATGATGTAAAAACATCTGAGTGCTGCCCTCTTCAGGTTGAACGTTGGCTACTGCTGTTTAATTTTCCTGTTATGCTGCGTTTACATCAGCCACGGTAGAGGCGGCAAGCGCGAGTGATTTCAATTTTAAGTCAATGTGAAGGCGCGTTTGGCGCGAATGGCACAAATTGAGTGTATGGCGCCGTGCGCACGAATGGTGTTTTTTGCCGTTTGACACCCAAGTTAAAACATTTGAACTTTGACGGATTTTCGCGCTGCGTTAACCAATCAGGAGCCTGCTTGCTGCTGTGGCGGCAGCCCCGCCTGGAGTCCCTTTTTCAGCATGAAGGCTTGATATTGTCCGTGAGCAGTCACCCGGAGCTATATGACACTTATGTCTATGAAGTTCTTATTTCTATAGAGACAGGAATAAAAAGGACCTCGCTTGGAAGAGTGCCAGTGAGGACATAAATACACATTTCACTTTTGAGTAACGTGTCGTTTATTTTCCCCTATAGTAAGGGGACTAAATACAAACCGGTAACTCTCTCGATAAATGCACAATCAACATTAGCCACCCTTCAAACAGACAACCGCATAGCACTTGCCCTTCCCACAAGAAGCGGATTTTGCCTCTGAAAATGCTTGTTTTTTCCGCACGTCTCCTTTGCTCTAGATGCGCGAATGCATTCAAACTGTTCAAGCGGCAAACTAGGCGTGATAGACGCGATTTTGACGCCTGAAACGCGGTTGGTGTAAACGCAGCATTAGATGTTGCGGTACTGTGTGATGTAAGCGGTACGACCCTACGTAATCAGGTTCAAGCTCACAACACCCTTGGTACGAGCTCAGTTCCTTCTTTCTATCTCCGTTGGGGTCTGCCCACTTTTCTTGCATATTTCAAATTGCCAGTGGGTGGAGTCAGGCTCTGACCAGGGGTTTAGTTAATCTTTAAAAATAGCTTTTTTAACTAATTGTCAGCAATTTTTCTGATTTTCACAAAAGTTTAATGCATTCCTGGAAATGTTCTTCTTTAAAATATACAAACATACAATATATCAAAAGAAAGAACAGACCCTCTCCTTTCAGACAAAAAAACGAGATTATTTTCAGAATTTTTTGTGGTTTTGGATCAGTGGATGCTTCAGTGTTTTATAAGTTGGGTAAGCATGCCACCTAGTGGATAATAGAAGAAATATGGATTGCTGTAAAAAATCGTCATTGGCAGGGAAGTGTTTTCTCTTAATTGACGAGATAACTTGTCAATGGCAGGAAAAGAGTTAACACAGTGTTACTAAATGCTGTGTTTTTTATATGCTATGTTTATGGGTTTTTAAGTGTCATATCATTATGAGCTTAGCAACATGCTAATATCAAACTCTACTGAAATCAGTTGCAATTCAAGTCTGTCATGTCAAGCGTCCATTCCCAAAACATCTCAATATGTGCTTAGGAAGATGACTGCCTATTTAAAGCCAACATATGCAACAGGTACAGTACCAAAATAATACCACACATGGGCATCTGTTGCAGTCAGATGGTGACAACCAGAACCTCAAAAGGTTAAAGGGGCATGAGGGGCAGCTGTAACTCGGTCACCCCCCGTTTCCCTGGACCTCAGCAGGTGGGGAAAGGCCATGCCCTGGTCCTGTTATTGTTATCCTGAGCCTGACAGAACACATAGATCATACCACCGGGCCCCTAATGTGAAACACATTTCTTTAGGGCCTGATCAAAGAACGTCTGCTAAAACATCAATGTGCTTCATAATTCCATGTTTGGACCACATAATTGAGAGTAATTATAGCTGACAAAACACTTTAGGCTTTTGTTATTTTTTGTATCCTTCCTTGTCTTTTTTCTTCTCTCTCTCTCTCTCTCTCTCTCTCTCTCTCTCTCTCTCTCTCTCTCTCTCTCTCTCTCTCTCTCTCTCTCTCTCCCTCTCTTTCTCGGATCAAACATGTCATAAAAAGTTCCAGTGGACCATGTGCTGAATTCACAAGAAAGCACAAGGATAGTCAGAAAGGTCAGCGATTATTGGAAAAGAACAGACGTGCACACGTGCACGAATGGCTTTAGCCAATGGCCTGGATAAAAACAGCTAAACCACATAAGGAGTTGAAACACGATCCTTTGACCCTCTTTAACAGACAGAGCTACTGTTTCTCTGACTACTTCACTTACGGTTATAAAAGAAGGTGTTTCTTGTTTTAAATGCACCCAATGAGGGCCAATAAACAAATTTCCCAACGCAAAGCAAGACTTACCTCAAAAAATAAATAAATGTAGCACTGACTGCGAGATTCAGCCGTAGTGCGTTTTCTGCACATTTTCTGCTCTGTTGTGGGTTAAGCCTGTGCTGGGCTACGAGTAGAATTTGAACTTTGAGATTACAGACCGCTTCCTGCCAGGAAGATCGATATGATAACAAGAGCCCTGAGGTTAGACCAGAGATATGCGCATTTCATCTTACAGCGTTATTATTCAATAAGGGCTCGCTGGCCTGACCCAACACCGCCTGGCCAACATGCATTGCCAAATCTTTGGGATTATTACAGTGATGTTTACATCTTACGCTATCATGTTAAGAATCAGAGCATTAGAGCCAAACAAAGCAGCCCGGAGGGAGACGAGTATTGTACAATACTCTAATCACTAACAGGTGTTACATGCGGGCAAAAGTTTGCCTTTGTATGTTTTGGATCGGGTTGGAGTGCGAGCGTGCAGCGCTAGTTCGAGATAATGCCTACGGCCAATTTGTAGACGGGAAGCGCGCAGGAAGAGGGCTTTGATTGTGTTTGTTTCCCTAGTCTCGCTCTGTATTTTTAATAGGCTGAGCAGACAGACTGATGTTGGCAGGGGCTTTGCTTTGCCATTCACATCTCTCCATCTCTTAATTAGGCTTATCTGCTCCGCACCGGTGCCAAGCGGAAACACTTTCTGTTTTGAAGTGCAATAGGCCGGGGCGTGTACAGCTGCTGGTTTGAGGTCAGATGATGGCAGGGGGCAGAGCAGAGGGGCTCAAGCCATTTTCTAATTGTAGAGATATCGCTAGGGAGACAATTTTTAAGATCTCAGTTAGGAATAAAACTCATTTGTGACCCACCTAAATAATTTTTGTGATTTACTGTTGTAAAGTCATCCTTAACATTCTGTAAAATATATAACTATGATATATTTAAAGGGCACCTATGGTCCGATTCACGTTTTTAAATTTTTTTGGTGTGTAAGTGTGTATTAGTACATGTTAACGATATGCAAAATGTACAAACGCTTAAGTAAACGATGACGCGAGTTATCGTCTGCAACGTAAATCTCTTTTCTTGGACTACAACAAACACACGGATTGTGGGCAACAGTTTACTTCCTGGGATTGGTGATGTAGACAAGACCAACATTATCATAATTCATCCCACTTGGACTCACAGCCTGTAAGTTAACTCCTGCTAGCATTGCATTGTGACCGAATCTTTCAAACATGGTAACCCCCAATTTCCACCGACTGCGGAAAGGCAATCGGTTTCCATTCAAGTCAATGTGTGTATTTCCACTGACTGCGCTCCGAATCCGTCACAGCTCTGGCCATCCGCAGCCCTCCGGCACAAATACGCAGAGCTTCTATTTTTGACGGATGCCGGACAGCTCCGCAGGGCGGACCCATTACTTTATCGCGTGATCATACCTGAATTCGCGAGATCTCGTGTTTTTTTCCATTTATTAAATCTTTGCAATACAAACATTACAAAGTCATTAATATAGAAACAACAAATATAGACAAGAACAGAGCCAGGGGGAGTTAAATGGTAAATTACATGGTATAATAAATACATTAAAGATAGAGCATAAATAAATGGTTTTAGCAGCTTTCTTATTTTTTGAATTTTGGATGGATTTGATGTACTGCTCTTTCTACGCAAGATCTCGTGTGGTGATCTGGGCTGGTTTGTAAAAACGTCATAATTTAAGTCATAATTGGCGGAGACAGAACTAGGTATCGCGCGATCTCCACGTGAATTTGGGAGACCTCATATGTCCTCGTCACTTCAGCACGCAGCCGCTCTGCAACCAATACGGAACTGGTGGGTATTGGCGGACGGCGGAGTGCAGCCGCTCCGCAGTCGGTGGAAATCCGGCGTAAGGAGCATCACATTTCCGGCTGACATATGAGGTATTCAGGCCAATCACAACGTACAGATTAGCTGGCCAATCAGGGACCCAGAGTTTTTCATCCATGCATTTCAGAAAGAGAGGGAAATCTGGAGCTACAAAAATGTATGGTATGTGGAAAATAATGTGTTTTTAACCATAAACCACGTGAACACATTGTATTATACCAAATACACAAAATAATGTTGTTTTTAACAATGAAAAAGGTGCTTTTTTAAGATTAAGACCATGTCAAAGATTAAAATCTATTTGAAATCAATGATTGAAATTAAATTTGATGCCCTGTATCTCAGACTATAAGACTTTAGGCTGGATTTCACAGACAGTGTCACATGTACAGTACAAGTATGAAGTTGAACTGGTTTTACATCTTAAAAACATAAAATTTATTTCAAAGGGTGCTTAAACAGTGAGATGCGATGCGTCAGACATCTGTTTAACACATTTGTTTTTCTTTGTTTAGTAAGACTATTAAATATAGGAAAAAAATCAAAATTTCTCACTTCCTGCCACAAACTGCATTGCCACGAACAAGTATTGCTATTTAAAGGAAACCAATAAATAGGCCAATAAGAAAAACGGAAAAAAAAATCGCACTGATGTTTTTTGCCTGCCAATAATTTTTAGTTCACCCTATTAACTGCGCATCAAGCAAACACCTTTTCTATTTTATTTTGCTTTTTTAGAGTCGACTGTATGTGTGAGATCACTCCTCAGGGGTGCGAATGCAATCTGCACTGGCACCACCTTTGGTGCAAAACCACACGTCTGGGGTGTGCGCGCGTGTCAGATGGCTCTGCTTCGCACCCGCCGCCTAGTGCTCCCCTCCGCCACTTAGCATGCTAATTAATCCCAGTGACAGCCATTGGTGTCACTCACCCTCTGCTCCCATGGCGACGCTGCCACGGCAACAATCCCACCGGGCCCATCCTGCTTTAATTGGTCTGCTTTTTTAAGTAGCCCCAGTGAAGTCTGGGATTACAATCCCAATCTCAATTTTCGACCCTTACGCAGAGTTTTATGAGTGGTGGGGGTGTGTTATTTAAAATTTGGAAAATAAACAAATGCGCATATAGAAATGTGTGAGAGAGAGATGGAGTGTGTTTATTATGCCTCTTGGGAAGGAAGGGAGGTGAAGACTGTAAATAATTAGCGTCGGAGTGCCGGAGTTTGCACGTTTGATCTCTCCGATGGAAAAGCAAATGTAATTTAGCGCGCCGTGAGTAATTTAACCGTTAGCATGAGTTCCTTTTAATTTCATTTTGCTCAGCATCGCTCTCTCAAATTAAAGATTTTTGTTGTTTACAAAGCAGATCTTTGGCAGCTCTGCGGGGCCGCTGAGTTGAGAGCGAGACATTTGCATCGGCGTTTATTCGCTTAGGCTTGTTTGCGTGTTGATTGGTGTTTATGCTGATTGTATGAGGACAATTGGATCTAGCATGTCTGGAAAATTAATTTGGGATGAATGATAATGGCACTGAAGTTCAAGCTGCTCGGCACAAATATTAGTTTTGTGCCGTCCAGCACATCTGTGCTTTGTTTTTTGGCAGCACACATTGTTAATTTGTATGTTGTTGTTTTTTAAAGGACCAGTGTGTAGATTTTAGCGGCATCTAGTGGTGAAACTGTGAATTGCTACTAACTGCTTAATCCAGAGCTCACCCCTCCCGAAATGCATGGGTGAAGCTACGGTCGCCAAAACTGGACAAAAAATGTCATCATCTGAGACAACGTAGTGACAAAACCCGCTCTATAGAGCAGTTTGTCGGTTTAGGGCTACTGTAGAAACATTGCACGACTTCTATGTTATGGGACCCGCGGTGTATGGAGATAAAAACGCCTCATTGTAAGGTAATAAAAACAATACAGTTAATTTTGTGAGGTCTTTATACACCACTGATAATATAGGTATGTGTATTATATTGCATTTCTCTCAAGAGATCCGTCTAAAAGTTACACAATGCACCTTTAAGTAAGTAAAATTGAATCTAAAAACCATAAATTTGAAATTAATTCGACACAACTGAGGCCTTTTGTGGACACCTTAGTTCTGTCCCACCAAAATAATTTAAAACTTAGAATAATCTTAGAATTTCTGTATAATTCAATCCATTTAAATTTGCCACTTTGTAGGTGTGAGCAAAAATTTGCCATTTTGGGTGTGTCCTTTTAAATGCAAATGAGCTAATATCTGCTGTGCCGTGGTTGGATAGTGCAGATTAAGGGGCGGCATTATCCCCTTCTGACATCACAAGGGGAGCCGAATTTCAATGACCTATTTTTTCACATGCTTGCAGAGAATGTTTTACCAAAACTAAGCTACTGGGTTGATTTTTTTTACATGTTCTAGGGTGATAGAAGCACATTTTCATGATATGTCCCTGTTAAGATAAAAAAAGTTTAACTTTCAGATAGTATTGGTGTATACATATTTCTGCTGTATTTTTAAATATCATCTTTTATGTTGTTATTCTTCATTCTTCTTCTTGCATGGAAACGTTGATTCTGTTGTGCACACACATCATGCACGCACACGCTCAAACATGCTAACTTCCTAGGGTTATCTTGGTTTGTCAGGGAATTGTCGATTAATTGCTGGAGGTGCCTTTGGCTAACAGAGGCTTCAGGACAGCATAAGTGCAGTCAGTGTGTGTCTGTGTGTTTGGTACGGGGGTGTTATCACAGTAAACGCCTGCTCTTATCACCTCTGTGGGTCTGTGGGTGGGAGTGTCTGCTCTTTACCTGCAGGGTTCATTCATTGGTTACGCCTCTAGTTGATGCATTCACTTCAGCAGTTAATCAGTACTGTGTTGTGATGTTTCTTTGTGCAGTCATTGCATTTTAACTGGATGATGATGTATGTTTAGTGAACTAATTGTTCTTTTTAATGATTGGTCAAACTGATTGAAAAGTGTTTGTATATCACTCAGCTTTATGTAATGAGCTTCAAAGTGACTTTCATGGATTTTTGTCTAGAGTGACTACAGTGCATTAAAGGGACACTCCACTTAAAAAAAAATGCTAATTTTCCAGCTCCCCTAGAGGTAAACATTAGATTTCTACCGTTTTGGAATCCATTCAGCCAATCTCTGGGTCTGGCGGTACCACTTTTAGCATAGCTTAGCATAATATATTGAATCTGATTAGACCATTAGCATTTAGACCAGGAACTATACTCTCATTCTGGCGTAATAATCAAGGACTTTGCTGTCGTAACATGGTTGCAAGAGGCGCAGTGATATTTACGCAGTGCCTAAATTAGCCCCCTTGGTAACTTTCAATAGCAGAGGACTATTTTTGGGCACGGCGTAATATCATTGGGCCTCCTGCAGTCATGTTACGGCAGCAAAGTCCTTGATTATTACGCCAGAATGACAGTATAGTTCCTAGCCATATCTGCTTAGAAAATCCCAACTTTTATTTTTCAGTCGGTCTTAGTACACAATGTAACAACAGAAGAGTCAAGTTTTAAATAGCAAAAATATCGAAAAAACTCTTTGGTTATTTTTGAGCGCGATGCTAATGGTCTAATCAGATTCAATGGATTATGCTAAGCTATGCTAAAAGTTGTAGCGCCAGACCCGGAGATCGGCTAAATGGATTCCAAAACGGTAAAAATCAAATGTTTAACTCTAGGGGAGCTGGAAAATTAGCATTAGCAAATTAGCATCCCTTTAAGGTATTAAGATTTATAATAGTGCATTTTATTTAGACTCTGTGGGCCCTATCTTGCAGCCAGCGCAATTGACTTTGTCAGTGACGCATGTATCATTCGTATTTTGCACCGGCGCACAGCGGGTTTTTCCCTCCACAGACGCACGTTGGCAAACTAGGGAATGAACTTGCGCTCCCTGGGCGGTTCAGCGCAAAAAAGGAGGCGTGTTCCGGCGCAAACCATACCTGATGCTAGAACAAAAAAGTTTAAAGTCAGTGGCGCATTGCGTGTTGTTCATTATGCTATTTTAAGGGCGCATGCTTGACCATAATGTATAGCGTGCACAACGCGCATACACTTTGCTTATCTAATCTACACAGATGCAACAGTTATTTTTGCAAATCATAAATTGTTACACTAAAAAATATTAATACACGAGACAAGGAAAATCATAGTGGTGAGCATTGTGGTGATAGTTTTTATTTATTGTGTGGCTGCGTTAAAAAATTCTCATGCAAATAACGATTAAAATTACGTTACTGTATTACGTTTATTTTATGTAAATAATAATTAAAATGTTTTCATAAGAAACCTTAATGTATATGAACTTGATTTTCAAGTGTACTTTGGGGTTGGACCTTGGTTGCGTTTCTTGGGTCCGATTTCAAAGCCCCCAAACCCTTTCAGCGGTGAGGGTGGACGCAGCGATGTCCTCTGCTGGCGTCAGGTCCTGAGGCAGATCCACCTCCCGTTACACGGCGTGCCCGATTTATGCTGGCAAGCTTGGGATTCCCCCGTCTCTTGACATCATTGTAGTGCTTGGCGCAACGATGGGGATGCCAGCTGATGAGACTGTGGCTATTTCCTCTCACCCCTGTTTAACCTACGCTGATTTGGGCGGGTTTCTCCCATCCCCATACAAAACAACTTCTCTGTCTTTGACTGCTCTTACAAGAACGTCGGTCTCCTCGGCTGTGAACCGCTCCTGGCGTGCGCCTGGTAAATCCGTCATAATAATAGCAACCCGCCATGGAACTTGCGCCCTTGCGTTTAAAGGGAATGTTGGATAGCGTTCTGATTGGTTTATTTGATGTTACGCCCAACCACACCTATGAATAATGAACCTACTTCAGACCAACCTCTTATTGATTTGCGCCCGGCGCAAGAGTTATTTCTCCCGCCAGGAAAATAGCAACAGCGCCCAAGATCCGCCCACAAACTCACTTGCGCTTTGCGCTTCGTACTTGCGTTTCAGATCATTAAGGGCCCTGTGTCTGTTAACTGTCTGTTAAAAGTCCTCTATATGCTAGCGTACTTCTAAAAGTACAAAATTCTAATTTTTGTTCGATTTACAGTCTTTTCTTTCAGTAAGACATAGTAAACATGTTGTCGATGACTCATCTTGCACAGCAATTTTTTTTTTCTTTTTGGTATTTTTCCAATCCCGGCAACTGACTAGAAAGTAGATACAAGGCTATGATGTTTTTGGTGTTTAAAAAGCATGACAGTTTCAAAACCAAAACCATTACAGCTTTGCCAAACAACAGACACACACTGTGAGCGAGTAGATGGAGCTCTGTTAATGATAGGTGCCGCGAGTGTTGCAGTATGTCAGATAGAGATAGAGGATGATGGAAGTGTGCAGTAGGATGAATATTAACGGTGGGCGTCTTGGCCGAAGCTAATGATGAGGAAAATTCCCTAATAAAAACTTGATGTGATGGGCAACGACCCACAGGGTCACCGGAGAGACCTAGAGTTAATAGTGTGCTGTCAGGTGTGGGGAGCAAAGTGATTACAGCCACAGAGAGAGAGAGAAAAAAAAGAGAGAGAGCTAGATTGATAAAATTAGAGCGCTAGATGAAGAAAAGCAAGATGGAATATTGAGAGCACATCAATGCACAATTTCTCATTCTTACACTGTTAGAAAAATGGCCAATTTTTGATGAAATGCTTTTGACCTGTGTTTCTCTGCATTGTCCATTTGACCCATATTAACATATACGTCTATGTGCCGCGGGGATATACGGCTTTATCATAACTACATACATACTTGTTTCACTTCGCTGCTTTTTTCCAGAGGGCACGAAGGGCAGCAACATGGCAGCTGGCGTCAGAGCAAATGTCAGCTGCGCACGCAGTAATTAAAATGCAAACAAAGTGGACTGGTCCCCAGGGAGGAGCCATAATGGTACAAACAATGCAATCTGATGTAATTAAATGTCTGAAAATCTTTTCATTAATCTTTGATTAAGCTAGCAACTGTTTGTCGCCTAACCTTCTTCAGCACTGAACGCCTCTGGAAGTAAATTACACACTGAGTTTGTTTGTTTGTTTGTTTGGGTGATAAAGAGTGTCTTGCATCTTTACTGTAAGTAGACCTGAGTTAGATTGGATGGCTTATCTAAGGGCGCACTCACATTATCCAAACCAAACCAAGCCCCAGCGCGATTGTCACCCCTCCCTACTCCCCCAGATGCACGCACTCACACTGTACTTGTATCGATCATAGACAGTAAAAGAAATGGACACAGCGACCCCGTTGGATTCAACGGAGACAAGTGAAACCAATTAGGAGCTCACACTTCCGGGGGGTCGAGCGTACTGCGCAGACTCAAACTGAGCTTGGTGACGTGAGCAACCTGTGTGACAATTGTAAGTCTTCTAATAGTTGTGCCAAGAGAAATCTGAATCACCCACCGAATCTTGCAGAAACGGCGAGCGTGAACAGGAGTACATTTTGTATTAAGTATATTTAGTATTCTGATTAATTACTTTGTCATTTTGCATAGTATTTATTTATTTTAAAGTTTAACGCCAGTACGCCATATTCTACATGCGCTTCTCCTCCTGTCCATACGGTAATTTCTCTACTGTGCGACAGAGAGTCGCGTGGTTATGACGCAATCGTTAGCATAGTTTTACTAAAACTGCTTCTACTTGGCCATAACGTAAGATACAAGGTAATGGAGCCTTTTATACATTTTCGTGTTTCTTTAGAAATAATTGATGCACAAATTGAGTCTTTAAACGCCTCAGATGTAAAGTTATTCACTGTCAAAGTGACGCCAAATTGAATGGGAGTCAATGGAATGCTAAGAGCAGGTGGGGGTCCGCTAGCTAATGGCGGTGCCCAGGGCTGCTTCAATAAAATATGAAACCCTGCCCCCCTGGTATCGATCCAAGTCCGGGCGCGCTTTCGTCATTAAGATGCGATTGTTTTGAAAAAAGCAGGAAGTAAAGCTCTCTCTTAACACTGGAACCCACCGTAATGATAAGTCTGTGTTTTTTATACGAAGTCGTTTGGTGCCTGATTACAGACAGCCCTCTCACATGTCATCATATTGCTTAGTTCATCTGTCACGTGCACAGCTCGGACATTCACGTAACCCCGCGGCGCGCATCAAAAGGTTTTTACGGAGGCAGATGAAGGTGAGTGGTCGCGCAACTGACGTCTTCACCTTTTGAATCGCGCTCAGGCGCGAATGCGCTCACACCACAGCCTTCCTCGCCTGAGCCCAAGTGAACCGCGCTCCGGCCCACCTCTGCAACCCGGCCGCGGCGCGAATAACCAATCCGCGCTTGAGCGCGGAACAGAGCGATCACACTAGTCAAACAAACCAGGCTTTGGGGGTCAAACGCGCCCGAGCGCGGTTTGGTTTGGATAGTGTGAGTGCGCCCTAAATTGACATGAATAAACAGATACAGTGCTCCCAAAAACACACATACTGCATTTTTCTTGGCCTCTCACTCTCACTTGTGGCTGGCAGGCCGGGTGATGATGCCACCCTTGGCTGATCAGCTAAGCGAGTTGCCCTGTGGCACCATCTGTCTGTACCAAGCTCCACCTCAGGGCTCCATCTCACATCTGTCAGCCCAAGCAGTTTAGCTGACAAGTTATTTTAAAGGTAGACATACCCTCCAGATACACAGACACATTTACATACAGTACACGCATAGACACACACACACACCATTAACCCTTTGTGTGTGGCTGATGTGTGTTTTGAAATTCAACTACATCTCTCATTCTCATACAGTAGCATTTCCTGTCACTCTTGGATCTGCGTCATCAGTTTTTCATCACACAGATGCTATTTTAAAGGTAATGCTAGCGATGAGTCTCCATCCGCAAGCACCGTGACTCGTTGTGTAAAGAGGAACTCTGTGGGTCATAAACTATAAAGGCCTTGTAATTTTCAAGCATATTCAAGATACACAAGTGAGCAACATCCCCACATCATTTGTGAAATAATGTGGAAGGGGCTCCACACGGGATACTTGACCTAAAATTCATTTCAGTTACATTTTTACATTAGCATGTTGTTCCACTAATGGCTTGGGCATACAAATGAGCATTAAAAACAGGGCACACAAACACTGTGTAAAAGGAGGGCTGTCAAAATATTAATCGCATACAAAATAAAAGTTTGTGTTTGCATAATATATTTGTGTGTTTATTGTGTTTAATTATTATGTATACATTAATACACACATACATGTACATATTTAAGAAATATTTTGTTTTTTAACTTATATAGAGTAAATTATATACCAACACATATGTGCTTAAACATTTACATGTGTGTATATATGTGCACAAACATACATTACGCAAAAACAAACTTTTATTTTGTATGCGATTAATCTTTTGACAGTCCTAGTAAAAAGTAAATAATGATTTTTTTTTGCACTAAATGATTTTATTGAATACTTTTAACCCTTAATCAGTGTTCAAAAATGATAATTTTTGGTGTTTGCTTTTTCAAGAGCAATTGCATAAGGAAATATACACTTTTATATGGAAAACTATATATTTAAACATTCTGAAATACATAGAAAAAATGTTTTGTTTGTGTGTGTGTTTATGAGATGGAAAGTTTGTTCCACTTTTTGTTTATGCTCCAGGACCAGACCTTGGTTTATATGTAGAAATCTTCAAAAAAGTAATTTGTTTCATTTTCCCATTCATTCAAAACTTAATTTTTTTCATTTTCCCATTTATTTTCAATGTGGGGTCATTTTGACCCCAAACACCTTAAACGGTAATTTTTTTACACACTTTTAGAACAACCAAATCAAGCCTAGTTTTTTGTGCATGTTTAGATAGATTATTTAGGAAAATTCACAGAGTTTCATGCCCCTTAGATGAAGGTAACACTGAAGAAAAAATGAAGAAAAAGTCCAGCGGGGTCCCCTGGGACCCCAAACACTGATTAAGGGAATAGTTCACCCACAAATGAAAATTTCCTCACCCTCATCCCAGATGTACATGACTTCCTATTTTCGGTTGAATATGAATACATAATTTTATAATAAAATATTGTTATAATAATTTCAAATTATTGTTTTTTTTGTAATATAAGAAGATATTATGTCGAATCACATTGGTTCGTGCTTGAAGTAATAAAAAACAGATATGACTTCTGGTCATATGAAACTCAAGAACCAATGAGATTCACAGACTCTCAGAAAAAAGGTACAAAAGTTGTCACTGGGACACTACATTTTAAGAAGGTCCTATTATGTACCATTTTGGTACAGATATGTACCTTTGAGGTACCAATATGTGTACTTCTTGAAAAGGTACCGCCCCATTGACAACTTCTATACCCTTTTGTACCTTTTTTCTGGGAGCGTGGGTATATATTTTGATGGACTATTAGCGTATTAGTGTTCTGGAACAAAGCACAAAGTCTTCTCAGTCCTTTACCTGAAATTCGGTGCTTGTGGCCAGAACAAATGTGTCTGGAGAAAGTGTCACATTGAGGAGAAAATTGCCTGCAGATGTTGGTAATGTGGTTTAGGGGGAGGGCGGGGCTGCATGATTAGGCTGGAGGTTATTAGGCCAGGCAACAGATGACTGCTTTCTGACAGGACATACTTAAGTGGAAAGCGAGAGAACAGGACACACACGGCAAGTGAAAGGGACGGTTTTCAGTGTCTAGGACCTTCTGGCTGTCACACATCCCTCCTCATTTGTTCCTCCTCTCCTTCATCCCGTCATGCTTCAAGATGACAGCTGAACGTCACACAGATGCTGTGCGAATTAGTCTCTGAATATCATCAGTCCACAACCTGGCGCGCCTAATGGCCTAAAGCAGTCAAAGGTGTCGAGATACATTTCCTTCTCCTCCCTGCTGTGGCTGACAGCAACCTCTGCTGTTTTTCTTCACAGTGAGGTTGGATTTCAGTAGGGTTTTGTGTTAAAGGCATTCAGGGTCATGGGGACAGAGGATTAGCAGTGACATTGTTTAGGTCATTATGTGTAAATAGACATTTTAGATATCTAGGTTTGGTTTGGGAGTTTGAGCTTTAAATTAACTTGTGCACTGATTATACAAATACAGTGTGGCATAGACATCGATGGAGGCCTTTGTGTAAAACTTTTATTTATAGGTATCTTGGTTTGTGGCTTAAGTAAGGATGATGTGTATCTTGTTACTTCGAAAAATAATGGGGTTTTGTCGCATTGGTGTTTTGGCAAAACTGTGGCAAAAATTCCTGAATAATTGCTTTACGTTTAGATTTGTACATGCAATTGTACATGTGTCAGACTATCACAAATTAGAGGTAGTCTGGAGAGAAAGTTTCCTTGTTTGTTTACCCTTAAAAATGTGATACTTTATTATAATTATCATATTGAGTTTTATTTCAATCATTGATTTCGTGTTAGTTTCAATTATGACCACATAACTCAGTCAATATTAAAGATATCAAGGTTTTATTTTTACAGTATGTTCTTTACATTATTTTATGTAGAAAACAGTAAATCACAAAAATTGACTTGGCTGGGTTTTCACAAATTTATAATTATCTAATATCATTATGAATAAGTAGGGGAGAGCGGGGCACAACCTATAGCTTTTTGGTTTTGGCTCAATCATTCAAAAAAACATATAAATTTGATTAATTATATTTTTACACAAGCAACACACACATCTCTGCTACAAATGAAAATTTTAAGTTTGTTTCTAGTAGTTACCATTCTTGGACACCAAACGTGACAGAAGTGCAAACGTTACAACTTACCCCATGGGGTTAGTTGTAACACTTGCTAAAAATTAAGTTTGCAGGCAAATATGTCAATACTATTTTGTCCATATACTTGAAGTGGATATTGTTTATATATCTGTCTTTAATATACAGCTATCCACACTGTATTCATTCATCCAGCCCTTTTCCAACAATAAATGGATACATATATCTAAATATGTGAGAAAAAGCAGCACAATTATGACAAAACATTTTTATATGTGACCCAGTCTGTTATAACCATATTACAGTTTCAAAATCAAATTCTGAGATAATGAGCATCAAAGTCTGAATTTAGCCATTCATTTCATTATGATTTCAGTCTTTGATGTGACCTTATTCAATAAATATTAAAGATAAAATAAATTTGACACATGATTTTTGATAAGACATTTATTTTGTTGGCAGCCAGCAATCATTCGTGTGTACAGTAGCCTATTTAAAACAATGGCAGGAATTATGCTAACGTAAGCGGTTTTCATATCGTAAGTGCTGAGGGGTTAGTTGTAACACAACGTTACAATTAACCCCGCTGGGTCAAAATATTTTCAAGCCCACCAAAAAAGTTGCTAAGAGCTGCAGACATATTTCAAAACGATGCTATGTTTTAGTCAACAAGACACTGATTAATATGACATAGCATTGGATTTGGTATCTTACACACCCAACTTAGAAACCGAAAAAAAATTATGATGAAAAAATGTACTTACATGCCACCAAAACACTCGATCATCAATAACTCTCTGGAAAAACATTATACATTTCTATAAATTTGCGGGAGATCGTCTTTTGGCAGCATGAAAAGAATACAGAAAAAAAAAATTGCTTAACCCTGTGCAACAATTTAAATGGTCCATGTTACAACTAGCCTCGCGCGCCCCTACTAAATTTCTGTTACATAGTCACCTGTTCCTGTAGCTAAATTAGTAAAGCATTGTGTTACCAGCGCAAAGGTCATAGGTCCAATTTCCTGGGAGCAAACATGCTAATTGGATCCACTTTGGATATATGTGTCTGCATTAGTATCTGGCTTAGTGGGGCATTGCTCATTCTCAATGGCCGACTTAAAGACAGGATGTGTTTCCAAGCTTTCAGCGCAAAGCTTAAAGGGAAATTTCTTCTCTCCCTCCAGCACAATGCAGAAAGCACAAGGCACTCCGCCATTTTTTCCTCGGAGCTTCTGAGTCCTAGCCCAGCACTGGCTATGCCTGCATTCGCTTCTCCCTATCTTCATCTTTCTTTCCATCTTCCCCTCTCAACACACACACACTCCTCCTCTCTGCAGAGGAGAGAGTTGGAGCTCCAGGCCTTGATTTGCCAACACATTTCCAATGATTAAAACGTAATTAGCGCTAGCGAGTGCCTCCTCCCTGGCTAATTTCACTGCACGCTGTGACAGGCAGGCGGCCGGCGGCGGCACGGCCCCAGTGGCAGATGGAGAAACAGGCAGCGGGAGGGGAAAAAGCATTTTGCCGCGCCACAGTTTGCATCAGAAAACCATCAGGACGCGCAGCTTTTTCTGTGGGAGGTAGGAGGAGAGAGAATAAGGGAGGTGGAGGGGAGGTGGGGCGCACGGCTCTCCGTGGCAGCACATCAAATTGGCACTGTCAGAAGTGACCCTGGCAACGGTTGCCATTCTTCAAGCTGTCCCCCACCGCCACCCACCACAGCCTGCAGGCAAAGCGAGACAGCGACAGTCAGCGGGCGAAAATAGAAGAGGGAAGAGGTGGGGAAAGAGGGAGCGTACCAGCCTATCCTCAACCTTTAGAAACCCCGCTGACTCGGTAATCAAGCTCAGATCATTCTCAATTAATTTTAGCATTCATTGACATCGCCAATTACAACACAATGGCAAATAGACCGTGAAATGCAATGGCGAATACTCCGCGTCCTAACTTGACATTTGACTGCGGTTTACATCAACGGGCGCTAAATGAGAACAGATCTACGCTGTTTTTGCATGATATTTTTGAAACCCATTTGCTGTGCTTGGCTCATGGTGGTGCTGAGTTTAAACCACCCATTTTTTCTTTGTGTTGGCCCTTCACCAGTGTGTGTCAAACAGGTTTGATGCGGGCTTTGAGGTTTTCGTTCGCGAAATCTGGTTTGGCTCTCGGAGCTTTGAACAATAGCAAAACCAGCTCACAAAACGCTTGCCTTCACCCCTTTATTGTCTACTGATGTTACCCGTGGTTGTGAGGCCTGTGAGGATAATTTTGGCTGAACTTCAAATATGAAAGACATAAAATGTATCTAGCCTAAGGGCATTTTAATGTACATGCTGTGTTTCTGTTAAGAAGTTGTGCAAGTTTTGGTGCGCGCTATGTGCTTGGTCCAAATGCTTAACCCGATTGACTGAGATTTTTCACTTGGTCCGGTGTAAATTTTTTTTCAAAAGCACATCAAATGGTTTGAAGAGCACAATTGTGCTTGATTTGTTTTCTAATAAAACAGGAAGGTGGGGATCTCAAAGGGCTTGTACCTGTTTTATATAGCTATTCGCTTTTAGTTCATGTTACAAAACCACATTTGACAGCTTGTACTATGGCCAAAGCAATACAGGCTGTTTCAATGTAAATACATTTCAACCACTTCCCTCCCAACCAAATTATGACTGCTAAGGAAAATTCAATGTGAGGACACACACAATAAAGGAGACTGGGAATGGAAATTCATATTTTTAAGAGCATTTATTTGAATAATATTTCTATAATACAAGCTGAGTCATATTTAAACATTTTTTTATTTAAAAAAATCTAAAATATAACACAGATGTAATTTTTTTTTGGTCATGCATCATTTTTAACCTTAAAATTGTGGTTTATTGAGGCTAGGAAAATGATTTCTGTTTCCCAGCATGCTTAGCAAGGACTTGAAAAGTAAATTTAATTTACATTATGCACTTGACAGACGCTTTATCCCAAGTGACTTATTACAAGTTATACATTTTATAATTTTTGGTGTTCCCTTGGATCGAACTCACACTTTTGCACTAAAGCACTGAGCTATAGGAGCACTATAGGACTTATTTTAGGCAGTTAACTCTTTCCCCGCCATTGACGAGTTATCTCGTCAATTAAGAGAAAACATTTGCATAAAATCAAATGTTTAATGATGTTTTTTAATGTTAATCTGCGAAACCGCGATTACTTACCCAATTTATGAAACAAAAACCCGCCAAAAACGTATTTACTAATTTTAAACTCTGTGTATGTTTTAATAATCATTCTGAATCTGATCTATAACAAAATTCCTTCTCAAAAATGCAATTATTTCAGCTATTTGCACATTTTTATTATTTTTTAAAGAAATATATCAATATTCAAGAGTTTTTAAGCAAAAAAAAATATTGATAGAATGAAACATTTTTTTCCCGGTTCTGTTTGTTTCTTCATTGTTTGTTTGAAAGCAGAGTATCTGTTCTTTCATTTGATATATTTGTATTTGTATGTTGTTATATTTTTTGAAAAAAAAATTCCTGGAAGGAATTTTGTGAAACTTTTGTGAAAATGACCAAAAATGCTGGGGGAGCAAAAAATGACTGGCAGGGAATGAGTTAAGTGTTGTTTTAATGTGTTTTAAGTAAAGGCTGTAAAAAGAAATGTATTGATGTTTAATCTTATGTAATGTTGGATTTTAGAAGTGATCTTGTGTTAAATTTTTGAAGCAAAAGAAAAAAAAATATATATATAATCCATAAAAAACTTATGACTGAACGTGTAGATATCCTCAAAGCTAACAGCCACGAAACAATTCTTTGGTTCCACATTGTCTTTCTGGATAAAGTAGTTTCATTTTCTTCCCATGATGCACTGCTGCAGTACAGACTGCATAAACACAGCAGGGGGAGACAGGATCAGTTACAATATTGGTCTCATTCTGAGACCTAATCACTTCCATACTCTTCTTCTTTACTCAATATGAGGAGTGGGTCTAGTCGAGGAGTGTTAACTAAAGCAGATGGCTCTGCTGTTCCACTGAGGCCATTGGCTGCTTTAATAAGCTTAACATGCTATATTGATCTGTAGCCAAGATCAATTGGCCAAGTGTTGGCTTTGAAATTAGCGTAGCACCAGAAAAAAAGCATGAAAATGCTAAAATGGATTCCCACGCTAATCCGTCCAATATGACTGTAATACCAGTGTTTTAGAGGAATTGAAAATGTTGGGAAATCGTGTTTAATATGTATGACCGTCGTCGTTTTTCGTTTTTACACTTGGCGACAACTCTTACAGTTTCCTTTACTTGAATCAGCGGATAAATGATAATCATAGCTGTACACAGATCTTCTAAAAAGTAGTACACTCTTAAAACGAATGTGTTAAATTAACACATCTTGTGTCTAGTTAAGGACAACACACCTAGTGTGTTGTCCTTAATTTAACACATCTCTGTGTTATTTTTAGAACAACACACTTTGTGTTGTTTTAACACATCTTGTGTTGTCCCTTTTATTTATATGAACTCTAAATCAGCACGAAATGACACATAATGTGTTAAAATTAACACATAATGTGTTAAATAGTTTAACACAAAGCAATGTGTTAAAATTAACACACCATGGATGTGTTAATTTTAACACATTGCTTTGTGTTAAACTATTTAACACATTATGTGTTGTTTTTAACACATTATGTGTTATTTCGTGCTGATTTAGAGTTCATATAAATAAAAGGGACAACACAAGATGTGTTAAAACAACACAAAGTGTGTTGTTCTAAAAATAACACAGAGATGTGTTAAATTAAGGACAACACACTAGGTGTGTTGTCCTTAACTAGACACAAGATGTGTTAATTTAACACATTCGTTTTAAGAGTGTATATATGAAGAGCTCAGATGCAAATGCCTCTAAGGGCGGTTCAGTTATTTCACGTTAATG
Source organism: Paramisgurnus dabryanus (assembly GCF_030506205.2). Taxonomy (NCBI): domain Eukaryota; kingdom Metazoa; phylum Chordata; class Actinopteri; order Cypriniformes; family Cobitidae; genus Paramisgurnus; species Paramisgurnus dabryanus. The sequence goes on from NC_133346.1 coordinate 12,769,570, forward strand.
GCAATGAAAAGGTTAATAGTCAGCAATTCAACTGTTTTATTTTCACAAATGTTACTTTAGTCATTTTATTGGTATTTAACACATTTTACTGCATTTCACCGCAAAACCCTCTAAATACATGCAAAGATCTCCACATTTAAAAATGTCTTCATGCACTCTTCTGAATAAATGTAAAATGTAAAAAATGCAGTAAATACTGTATATCCGATAAGCCGGGTCAAAAAAACTTGCACTTTTGCGCCATCATTTATCCAATTGTTTCTTCGTGCACTTAGAGGACTTTGATGAAAAATGTATGTGGTGATGACAACAAACTGGAATTTCTGAGACCAAAAGCAAGCAGATTTGAAGTAAAAGTATTTGATGATATGTGCTGATATGTATAATACATGCCAAGGGCATTCAGTAAATATTATTGGCGTTTGGTGGCTTTTGTATCTGAGCTCTTCGTATGTTTACCCAAAATAGCTATATTTAGGGTGTGATGGGCAGCAATTGTAGGAAATGAGATGAAACATGTCCCATCACTTACCCTTATATGTTTGTTGTTATTCATGTAACAAGTGCATCTTCTCACGACTAAGGACATACAAACTGTTTGCCCAAACCTGTCATGTATGATTTTACCTTTACGCTACTTCTACTTGGCTCGATATAAAGGCATTTTCACTGACCCGTCTCCTCTTCTCATTCTCTGCAGCTGCCCTTCTCTCTGCACCAGTGAGAAAATTTAAATACCTCTATTCTTGGAGCAAGAAGAAAAAAAACTAAGAATAATGATGGCAATTTCTTCCCTTTCTCTGCTCGCCGTCTTGCGAGAGAGTGTCGTTTAGCGGCACCTGCGTTAGCGACAGGCGTGCAGATGAGAAGCGAAAGAAAGCAGTTGATTAAATCATCAAGTCGCGGCGCAGAAAGTCAATTCTGCTCACCGTCTACAATGATATCCTTTTATCCTGACGTAATGAGCTATGGCACTTTTGCATCGGGTAATGCGATGAGTTCTATTAGCGCGTTCCATTTGCTTCACAAGCAAGGGCGAGTCATTTCGTTCCTCTCATATCTCAACAATCAAAGCAATAGGCTGCACGGCGTGGGGCGCGGAGAGAGCCGACACGCTGATGGAGACGCCGGCGGCGTTTTTTATGGATCACAACACACTGGAAAAAATACATTTTGCTCATTATTTTAACTCTTCGTGAGCCGTGGCTGCAAAACTCAAGGCCTCGGGATGCCTTCGTGGTGCCATGCATGTTTAATCTACCATAACGGCTCTGTGTGTTACATCCCTTCACCTGCTTTTAAAATCAAGTGATTGTGATTCATTGCATAATTTCAGTTATACTATATATTGAAATGATTTTTAACACCTAGTGTGTGTTTGTTTTATGGTTTTGTGTTTATTGGTTATGTTTAATACATAAGCCCTGCATTATTCTATGCAGCTCACCATAAAACCTCTTAAGTCCCATTGGACCAGAACTGTAAATTGGATGCTGCTCACCAGACCTGGCATCAGGTCAGATGAGGAAGGCTCATGCCATAAAATATCCTCCATTCTCTTTTTAATCCAACTGTCCCTTTATCCCACTTCCTGTCCCTTGTGTCAGTGCTCGTTAGGAATTCGGATCCCAGAACTGTCAATCATTTTGGGCTGCCAGAGGGTTAAGCTCCACTGGGTGTAAAGGCCCTGAAGATGCTAAGCCCCGCCCCCTTACAAAGCCATCATTACGGGGCCCATGCCAAACCCTGAACACATCTCCCCTAGCCAAGTCATCTGTCCATTCATAGCTAATTAACAGATAACGAATTAAGTGGACCTTGAAATTGAAATTGCAAAAGGCTGAAATTGTAACATTTAAATTTTGTTATTTATATTTATGCATTTTTGGCATTTTATTGCATGAAGGCTATACGGTTGTTTTTGCCAAGCAGAACACTAAGTTTTCTTTATAACAGCTTTTTTGATTCATAATGGGAGTTACTCGGTTTTTGTTATGTTGTGATGCTCTACATGTGTGTTAAAGTCTCTGTAAAATCTTTATAAATGTATATATATATAACTAAAATATAATTTATAACATTTTACATAAAATTACTTCATTATAATATCATAATAATACAATATTTTGGCTCACCTCATTATTTTAAAATAAAATATAGACTTAAAAATCCTGAAAGGCTTAATGAAGGGTCCTGCTTCGTGGAATGGGGTCCCAGTCCAGTTGTATTAAATTATGGTTCTCTTAAATATACATTGGAAAGTGTATGGTCTCTTTGTCTCCAGCAGCGATGTTCTCTGAGACGTGAGGATAGTTGGACTCATACTTTAGTTGATGTCTGGGTCGAAAGAGCCCTGCTGGTGGTAATAGGCAGATGTAATGAGCCCTGGCCACAGAGTGAGATAAGAACAGCTTTTTCCTGCTTAGACTTTTATTACTGTGCTGATGAGCTGTGCAGTGCCAGACTGCAGGGTTCGGATTTCCACATTAGAATGGGTTTATATTAAAAATGGAGACTGTCACATAGTGATTGAGAAGTGTGTGTGCACTATTCTGATGTTGCCTTTGTCTTTTTCTTACAGTGTGACAGCGAGACTGACCAAGAAGACAAGGTAGCATTATGTCTTATTTTTATTGAACGACCACACAACACTGCATTGTAATCTTTCTTTCACACACAATTTAATGCAGACTTCCAACATGCCACAACATTTCCAACACTTTCACATGTTAGCATTAAATAGCTACATGCTAATAACGATTAGCTAAGTATTAAAGAGCACCAATGGGCTGATTCACGATTTTACATTTCCTTTGGTGTGTAAGTGTGTGTTAGTACATGTTAATGATATGCAAAAGGTACAAACCCCAAAGTAAACGATGACGCGAGTTATCGTCTCCAACGTACATCTTTTTTCTTGGACTACAACAAACACACGGATTGTAGGCAACAGTTTACTTCCTGTGATTGGTGATGTAGTAAAGACCGACATTATCATAATTCCTCCTGCTTCGGACTCACAGCCTATAAGTTAACTCCTGTTAGCTTTGCATCGTGCGCAAATCTTTCAAACATGGTAAGGAGCGTCACATTTCCGGCTGATGTTAGAGGTATTCAGGCCAATCACAACATACAGATTAGCTGGCCAATCAGGGACACAGAGCTTTTCAAATCTGTGCATTTCAGGAAGAAATTGAAATCTGGAGCTACAAAAATGTACGGTATGTGGAAAATAATGTGTTTTGTGAAACATAAACCACGCGAACACAATGTATTATACTAAATACACAAAATAAAGTTGTTTTAGCAATGAAATAGGTGCTCCTTAAAACATGCCAAAACTAAAACATTAGCAACATGTTAATTATGTTTGAACCATGTTAGCATCATTGTAATATTTTGTTAATGTTTAGTTTTGCCACGGCAACACCATTTCACATTTTCTTCAGAAAATGTACCTATCTAGTTATTATTATTATTATTATATTGGTTATTTTTATCTTCTGTTGGCTTCAACTGGAGAGACTGAACATTTAGTATCACAAATCTAACTGCCCTTCAATGATGTTATTCTTTGCATACTAAATTGTGATTGTATAATTTTTTAACACATTGCACGCACTGTTGTTGTCTTGAATAAATGCAAGTATAGCTAATAGTAGGAGCAGTAAAACTAATGGTAGAGCATACAGTAATTTTAATACTTTATGTCTTAAAGCACCTTGTTCTTGTTTTAATCAAACTAAAATGAATGAGAATCCAATATTAGGCTGCTTAAAAGTGTGCATTTCTCTTTAATTAGAATTACCATCTAGTTAATGACTGTGAGAAGGTCTTAATTAACTGTGCATTAATTATGAATAACTAAATGGTGTGCGAAATACGAAAAGAACCATTACTAACTACACATTTTCACACTTTAATATGTATGCTATATTTATACAGTATACAGAATAGTATGCACAGGACATACAGTACAGTATGATGCTATTGTTGCATAAGCTAGATAAAACCGAATCAATCCTACGTTATTGTTTCAGTCATATTTCTAGTGTAATTAAAGTAGAATTAGATTTTTATTTAAATGTGGGAATTTAATTTAACACAGCTCTAGGCTAAGATCAACGCAAACTAGGCATGCTAGCAATATCTTCAAAAGACTGATCGCGCCACATGTTTACTGTCAACCGCACATCATCGTGATCGCGCAGAAAACATCTTGGTTTGTGTTTACTGTTTTTGAACGTTCCACATTTGTTTTTTGGAAACCAGTGGATGTTTGATGATGACGACTTAAATTAGCCATGTCACTCGGAGTCCTTTTGTTGTGGCAGGGATGTGCGGTGTAAGACATTAAGCGTTCTTCTGCCCTGCTGTGTTCCTGCTTCTCATTATTCCTCTAATGATTTTTACAACATCATGTCATTCTCTGTGCCTTTGATTAATTATGTGTCAAAACAATGGAAGGGTTTATTAGGTAAACAAAGAGCTCTCTCTCTCAAATACACACACACACACACACACATTTACGAACACTTCACAGAGATCTCCCTCTGTCAATAGCTCTTTGTGCGTTTAAATGTGTTTACAAACCATGTGTAGGGTTGCGTTAACAATGAGCGACCTCTCTCTGTGATCGCTTTACTCGTTGGCTCAATTTTTCTGCAACAGCGCTTGCGGTACAGTATATATTCGGCAGGCTTATGGGAGGAGGGCTTGTCAAGTTAATAGGTCAGTTCTATTTATCCACAGACAAACTGTCTCTTTTAATTCTCCTCCGACCCAAATCACGAAATGAAAAAACACTCCAGAGAAATCACTTCACTCTCTCTATAAGAATGGATAGGGCAACAGAGAGGAAGAGGTGGTTGGTGCGAAGGCCTGTTATTGACTGCGGACACATTTTTTACCCTGAGTTCCCCACAGGAAGTGATGTCATTTTGCAGTTTCCTGTGACAGAACACATGCTGGTAATATGGTACCTTCTCTAAAAAGTCATTTTTTTGTACCTTAAAGGTTCATATTGGTTCCTCAAAGATACATATCTGTACCAAAATGGAACATATTAGGACTTTTATAAAAAGTGACAGCATTTATTCCCCTTTTTAGAGAGTGCAACGTTGCGATTAACTTTTTTTCTAAGCGATGACATCAGGCCCATGTCTCATTACTTTTACATACATTTGCTGGAATAAATGCAGCATAAAGGGAAGGGTGTGATGGTTATATAAATAAAATAAATGAAAACTAAATACTTACTATGTCTTAACAGCTCTTTCGCTTTTATTAGCAGGAGATTATGAGCTTTTGTCTGTCAATGGGAATGTGTGTGCCTAAGTGTGTGTGTGTGTGTGTGTCAGACGTGTGCATGAAGTGTGAGAGTGTTTAATGGCCTTTTGACATCTCGTTTGTGTTAGCTGGAGCAGAGCGAGAGATTTATTAAACTGTACAGTCTGTACACTGTTCATCATGCGGGCCGGTCCTAATCCAGCTGGAACTGAGCCCTGGTCCTGTCTGGCCTCTCTGGCTCGCTCGGATCTCTCTCTCCATCCCCGCTGCTGGATGAATTGGCAGCAGGCAGCCCGAGCAAGGCCCAGAATGCTCTGAAAGCACTTGGATGGCCCTGGCAACCCCACCTTCCAGGCTCTTGGCTCTGATTCTGTCTCTGGCGGCCCTCTCTCTTTGCCTCTCTTGGTTCTCGCTGTCTTTGCCAGGGATCTTGTTCTCACATCTCCTCACAACCTGCTCACCCACCAGACCCCAGGCCCCCGCCCCCTGGCCTGATTTGTGTGCAGCAGAAGTGTCTGTTATTAGAGAGAGCAGGTAGGACTCTGTCCTTCTCATTACCAGGCGCTCAAGGGGGATTATTATGTGTGGTGTGGCTGGCAGAGAGTGAGATTCCTAACGGGCCCTTTGATGTTCAGCGGCTGTCCGGATCCAATAACGTCCCCTTTTCATGCCGCAGTTAACGCTAACAGGTCTGCGCCATCAGAAAGCGGTTAAAGACCGTTGAGGCTGAAGTGAATCCGTGGCAACTTCAGCCAGTAACAGATCGGCACTTGTGCACAGGTTTAGTGTTTCTCAGAGCTAAGAAAGCCTCTTTTCATTGGAATAATGCTCATGTGCTTATGGAATGGAAGAACTGTTGAAAGGATGATATTTCAATATTTATTTTATCACATGTTTGCTTATAGTCTGATCACTTAGAAAAGTGATAACAAACAAGCCCAATAGCACAGTATAGATGGATAGACAGACAGACAGACAGACAGACAGACAGACAGACAGACAGACAGACAGACAGAGTACAGTAGAGAGACACAACAATAGACAGACAGACAGACAGTAGAATACAGTAGAGAGACACGATAGATAGACAGACAGATAGTCAGACAGACAGATGGAGTACAGTAGAATACGATAGATAGATGGATAGATGGATAGATGGATAGATAGATAGATAGATAGATAGATAGATAGATAGATAGATAGATAGATAGATAGATAGATAGATAGATAGATAGACGGACAGACAGATAGATAGTCAGACAGACAGACAGACAGACGGAGTACAGTAGAATACAGTAGAGAGACTAGATAGATAGACAGACAGACAGACAGAGTACAGGAGAATACAGTAGAGAGACAACAATAGACAGACAGACAGACAGACAGACAGTAGAATACAGTAGAGAGACACGATAGATAGATGGATAGATAGATAGATAGATAGATAGATAGATAGACAGACAGACAGACAGACAGACAGACAGACAGACAGACAGACAGACAGACAGAGTACAGTAGAGAGACACGATAGATAGATAGACATACAGACGGACAGATAGTTGGACAGACAGAGTACAGTAGAATACAGTAGAGAGACACAATAGATAGCTAGATAGATAGCTAGATAGATAGATAGACAGACAGACAGACAGACAGACAGGGATACAGGGAGGTATGAAAATAGGTAAGTAGATAGATAGATAGCTAGATAGATAGACAGACAGACAGACAGACAGACAGACACATAGTCGGACAGACAGACGGAGTACAGTAGAATACAATAGAGTACAGTAGAATACAGTAGAGAGACACAACAATAGACGGACAGACAGACAGGCAGACAGACAGTAGAATACAGTAGAGAGACACGATAGATAGACAGACAGACAGACAGATAGATAGATAGTCAGACAGACAGACGGAGTACAGTAGAATACAGTAAAGAGACTAGTTAAATAGGTAGATAGATAGTTAGATAAATGGTAGAAAGATAGACAGACAGACAGACTGAGTACAGTAGAATACAGTAGAGAGACACAACAATAGACAGACAGACAGACAGACAGACAGACAGACAGTAGAATACAGTAGAGAGACACGATAGATAGACAGACAGACAGACAGATAGATAGATAGTCGGACAGACAGACGGAGTACAGTAGAATACAGTAAAGAGACTAGTTAAATAGGTAGATAGATAGTTAGATAAATAATAGAAAGATAGACAGACAGACAGACGGAGTACAGTAGAATACAGTAGAGAGACTAGATAAATAGATAGATAGATGGAAGGATGGATGGATGGATGGACGGATGGACGGACAGACAGACAGACAGACAGTCGGACAGATGGATGGATAGATAGATAGATACTTATAGTACTTATATTTATACTGTATATATAAATGTTATGTATTTGCAATAATATTCTGAAATTGAGTGAAAACCATGAAATACAGATCTTTCAAACCGTAAAGCGTGCTGAAAAACATGTGTACTAATCAATTATCGACCCATTACCTTTAAAAGGTAGCTGCAGATGACAGCTCACACAGGCTTGGAGTCTTAAGTACCTTTAAAGCATCCCACCTTTGGCTCTAAATTAAAGTCTTTTTGCTTTTTAATGCACTTGATGAGGTCCTACTTGGGAAAATAAGGAGACCTTTTAGCTGAACTCTTTTAACAACCCTCGCCCCCTCGCATTTCTCATGGGTCCTTCAGTCCTTCTCGCGTATTTCTCCCCCGTCTGCGTGTGGCCAAGGGCAGAGGACAACATTTGAAGGCAGTTGTAGTTTTATTAGCAGCTTTAAGCTGGAGAAGTGCTGTAATTTTTCTCGGCTCGGCTCGGCTCTCGTTCGCGACCTGCACTTTTAGGTGACGCTCGAAAATTCATGGGTCCTTGACACAAAACCACTATCGCAATTGCAGATGTTTTCCGAAAAGCATCCGACATTTCTTTTTATACACTTAAACGCCTCTTCTCTCATCTGCTCAACACGTTTGCCCTCGGGGGTTGTAGGAGGAGAAGACGCACATTAGTTACTCCATCACTCCTCTGGACCGCTAGAACACAAAACGTTTTTATCTCCCTGTCCCGCTTTAAGACGGTGAAGCGGGTTGGGTAATAAAGCTTTGCGAGCGAGTTGTCAGCAGTAAAAGATTATGTGTTTTGCCCTTCCTGCATCCAACTAAGGAGGGGCGGGGGGTTGTGGGACTGAGCCCAATGGTGTTTATAGGCTTGAGTGGGCGCTCGTGAGGCCGGGACACTGGCTGATTGCTGTGGAGTGGCCTGTCAGCCCGTGATTTGTCACGTACTTTATCTTACTCGTCAGTCCGCCGAGCGTTGTCATAGCTAACGTATCGCCCCTCGTTTGTACCGGGCCATGTAGGAAATTTGTATTTACTTTGGGGTTGGGGCCGCGGGAGGGAGGAAGAAAAGGGGGGCGGTGGTGTAATTTGTTCCTCGTGGATAATGTGACCCTGAGTGGAGCCGGATCATGGGTTAGTTGAAGTGATATTTTCCGGTAATGGTAGTCGTACATCACAGCTGTCAGAAGGAGTTAGGAAGCATGCACGTAACAGCTCCATTTCAGCCACTGCAGGCATCTGGGATTATTTTCCATAACCAAGTATGACATGACCGCTCTGCGGAGTGCATTAAATTTTTACTGGCTTTTCTTCCTTTGCTCTTTCCCTCCCTCTGTTGGCTCCCCAGTCAGTTCAATGGCGTTCCCCCTGAGCCGAACGGGAGGGTGGGGGGATTTGTGGTGGCAAGGTGATTGATGCTCGAGGGACGCGGCGTCTTTCATCGTAGCCGGGGCGAGTCACAGACCTACACTGGTATCCCGCTGCTGTGGTGACTGTCAAAGCCACTCTGTGACTGTCCCACCGGGCCCCAGTTTCCTCCTTTCTTACGCACACGCGCTCTTTTGCTCCCCCGTTGCTTTTATTTCTAATGACGTGTTTATTTCTTAATTTCCTTCTTGTGCTCTGGGGCTATTTTGATCCTTTTTATTTCCAGGCAAGGTCAGCGTTGTAAATGCCAGAGCGGAGGGAGACAGATAGCGTGTGTGGAAGGCTAATCGCTAGGATGCTGGGGGCGGGCGAGCAGGCAGTGCTCATTATAGAGGCCTACCACAAAAATTATGTGACGACCTTACAGCCCCTCAGACCTGCCAGACAGCAGAAGGAGAGAGCGAAGGAGAGAGGGCAGGGTGATGCATGCTGCTTGATGGATGGGCAGGTCAGCAGGCTATGCAGTCTCACAACACCCCCTCACCCCTGGCCGTCCCCCTAATTTCTGACTGCTGGAGTGGTGCATTATGGGAGAAAGGGCGCAGCTTGCTTTTTGTACTGATAGAGGGCTGCTTTTGATTGACACCAATTAAATAGAGCCTGTGTGTTTGAGAGCAGCATTACAACGGACTTTAGGACTTCATGGCTCATATATAGTCATATATACTATGCTTTACTGTTTGATGTATGATTTTAAACAGTCAATGCATTTACATATCAGTCTATTTACAATAGATCTGGCCAAACTAGTAGCCATCCAAATGTAGCAGCCATGCTTTGTTTATGTGTGCATGTTTTATAGAGGAATGGTGACTTACAGTTCTTGTTTGTGCTGAGCATAAGCAGAAAGGCATAAGAGCGCCCCAAGGCAGTCAGTAATGACCCCTGCAGACCCCTATACGCTAACACAATCACACACACACATTTACACTCAATCTCTCCGCCCTCCATCTCTCCCAGCAGGCAGAGCCCCATTCTGTCACGCTGTATATCCCACCGCTAATGTTCACCTCTAACATGTGGACAACTATCAACTTGTTAGTGTCGATTCAGCATCTTCCTTTTCCCTCAGGCCACAATGAACCCTGCTGATGCCTCCAGATTCCTCACACACACATACACACAAGGGCCACTGATGGTTTCCCTACGGAAAGTGTGTGAGAGCTTGAAGGCTTGGGGTTTGTATCCGGGTCTGAGACTAACCCTGTGTGCTCTTGCCATAGGGACACAACCTCCCTGCAGGGCCCGCGAAAGCACAGCCTCTTTTCTGGCCCTCTGTGCTCCCTCATGGATCAGGATGGATAGCCGCCCCGGCTCAGCAGCGCAATGCATTTTAGATCAGCGGTTGATGCCTAGTGTCCTTTGCTATCCTACTTCATCCTTGTCTCAGAAACTGACTTCACACATTTTAGGCGGACACTTGGAGATGGAAAGAAGGTCAAGATCATTCGTGGACTTGAGGCATGAATTGCTTTTTTGTATTGAGCAAACACTATTATTTCCAGCACAATGGCAAGTGGCTGCACAGAATAAAATTGCTAACAAAATAAAGGTTAACCTGGAAAATAGTTCAGCAGCTTTGTGCTTTTAAGTTGCACGTTGAGTTCCACCACCACCACCTAGGGCATGAGATATTTTACGCTTTCCATTATCAGAGTTTCCCAAGAGCCCTCGACCTCAGCATTCATTTGCACAAACCAATAAAAGGTAATAATACACCTGTGTGAATCGAACAAGGTTTCTGAGTCCTTGAAATCCAATTGAAGAGAAAAAATCTCTTGTGAATTACGGTACAGTGGCGAAGCTTTAAATCACACCAGAATGGAAAATGATTCAATCAGCTCGGCAAACTACAAACACAACGTCAAATTGAGGCAAAGAATCTATCTATCCATCCATCTGTCCGGCCATCCATCCATCCATCTATCTAATTAAACTTTTAATTGATGCTTTTCACACAGTGAAAATGATCTTATGACTTCCCTATACACACTTTCCCGCCTAACTACTCGCATAGCTGGGTCACAGATCTACGTGTGACTTAAGCGTGTACCTGTAAAGTGGTCTAGCATATTCCATTCCACGTGAGACTAAAAGACGTGCGACGGATCGCACCTGGCACGACATGTAGCTTGCTATCTGCGCTCATTAATATAGATGAAAGCAGGTCGACTGTTACCTGGTTTAAATAATGTATGCGGTCAGACTTTGGATTCAGATCCATGTCGGCTAACAGGCTTTGTTTCTTAAAACATGGAATAGTAGAACGTTGAAAGTTTCAGAAATACAAGGTTTTTGTTTTCACTCAATTTCTTTTCCTTGCCATTCTGACTTTGGCATGCGGTGGCATCCTCAACGGGCTAAGTGTTGTTTCCAAGACAGTCCAAGGTTAAAATCGGGCCGTATACATGGTGGATGGCTGTCAAGGCCTCCACACTTCCACACAGGATGCAGACCTCATAAACAACCTGCTTCTGTTTTTCAACATATGCTCATCATCGCACTTTTCTTGCCCCTTAGCGTTCTGCTTTATTTAGGCATAAAACTTCCTTAAACTTTGCATTTGGGTATGCAGTTATGGTCTTGCAGTGAACTACATTTATTTAATTGGCTGTTCTTTTCCATAAAACGCACCGTAAAATGCATTGCATTGAACACACAACCAGTAGGTTAAGACTGACCATATACTGTAGCAGTTAGATAAAGCTAATCAGTTTTACTTTTCGGTTTTACTTATTATGTAACTGACTTAAAAAAACCCAATGACCAGTCTTGAAGATTAAACAATAAAAAAATTTCTTGAGCGCTACTTGCATCTACTCGGATTTAACCAAAACGACCCTAATGACAAGTTTGCCATCATTTATGCTGAGCTCACCGGACGCATGAAACGCATGTGAAGACACATCCTTAGTCTGCAGTCCCATGTGCTCGCCAACATGCTTGTTATAGCAGAATAATTGGAGGGCGTTCGTCTTCGCAAAAACAGGTCAGGTCAGGAAAATCATGTCCGTCTGTGTCAGGATTAACCCCAGGAGGATGATCGACAAAAGAGCTCGGCCTGTTGTGCGTGAGACTCCAATTATGTGTACAAGACGTCGCAGGCCCGGGGGAAATTAAACGAAATCCCCCAATTGGCTGTGCAACCGCAGCCTCATGGGAGACATTTCGGCTCTTATTAAAACAGCCCCATTGTCTAGGCTTAAGGGTCCGGTGTGTCAAGCTGTAAATATGTAAATGTAATGCCCATAAGGACTTTTGCTTACAGCCGGGTGTGTGTGTGTTTGTCAGGACTTTACACCGTTTGTGACAGCCGGTATTGAGTAAGAATAATGAGGTCGCCCTGTTGATGTCCTGCATTGTAACTGAAGCTGGTTTCTATGTGGAGGCCTGACACGGCTGTGATGCAATGGTGTGGTGATCTTTCTGCTGTCTTTCAGGACCTATTTAAACACCTCAGCATTGTTCCCTCGGGCTCTGAGTGCAGGACAGGCATTGATTGTGTCCATTTTCTCTTAGTGAGGCTGTAACTGGCTTTAACTCAGGACAGATCACCGACACTGAGTGGGCCTCCGGAGAGAAATGGAGATTAATGAACCTCTGAAGATAGTTAGCTTGTTCCTTGTTTAATCGAAAATTAGGTACTAATGATTTACTCGGATTTATGGAGAGTGTCTTATTTAAACTAAATGCCACATTAACGGACGATTGATTAAAATTGTGACTAATGTTAGTTTAAAGCTAAAGTTCATACTTAATTTGACAAAATCTGTAATTCAAACATGTATATAGGTGAATTAGTGAAAATGTGTGTTTTCCAAATGGACCGTTCCTGACATAAGCAAACACACAAACATCGGTACGCTGTCTTTAATTATTCAGTGCAGTGGCTGCAAAGTGGTTCTTCGGGATGGACTTCCTCTGAAACTTCCAGCTTTTAAAAGCCTCTTTTGGTTTGTAATGGTATGAATACTACTGAGGCTGTCCTTTACACATCTTTATATTCTTGTGTGCGTAAATCACAACTAAACACCTGCCTTGCACAGCTAAGAAACTTACAGAGATGATGGCGGACGTTTAAAGATAAAGGCAATTTTCTATATTTACTGTGACAGAAGAAAGCAGGGCTGTGTTTATCTATAACAAGGTAATTATAATATAAAGCAGTGGGTACTCTCATTTGTCTTGTTTGCATTAACCACTGTAAATTTTTCGTGACTGTAATATGCGTCTTGACCATAGACTGTATGGAACATGGATGTAGTGTCCGTCACATCACCCGTAGGCTTTTGAAGAGCATATTTGAAGCCCAAAGTAGGCGGGGCCGGCCATCGCCAACTAGGCAGTGTGCCACTCCCAGATAACCGAAAATGGGAAAAGAGGCGGAGAGTGGGTGGAGCTGATGTGCCTGGTTGCCAAAGCCACGTACACCTAGATAGATGGCGCTGGCAGCAGAGGCAATCTCCTAAATTATGCAGAACTTGAAAGCTAAAAGTATAGACCTGTATTTACGCATACGCGGGGGTATGCATACACACACCGTACACACACCGCCACCGTGAAACCGGGCATTTTTTCTTAAGGTTACAGGGTTCCCACGGGTCCTTGGAATCCTAGAAAGTTTGTGAATCTGGGGGGAAAATTCAAGGGCCTAGAAAGTTTGTGAAAATATACATACATAGATACAGATTAGTGAAAGTGCTTGAATCTATTTCATGCGAGAAGTTTTCTCGGAAAAAAAATCCATATTATTCCCTGTGTAGTGTAGGATAATATCATTAAAATTGTAGACTTTTTAAGAACTGTCTCCTGAGAAGGGAACAAGACGCTGCGTCTACTTTGCCATACTTCCTGCGTCCCTGTAATGCCGTCTTTGGCAATATTTCCGATAGCGATATACTTCCTGGGTCCCGTGTCACCCTGTCTTTGTCGTTAAGCCTCACCATTGGTTGAATTTGATATACACATTCAGACGCACTTACCCCTGGGGGCGTCCCCAAAGTGTCACCACAGTGATGCAGCGCGAGTTCCCTCGAAAGGGAACTGTAACAATGTATCTTAAAAGGTAACACGATGTAACCTTGCTCTCACTTGAAATATGTTCCCACATTAAGTCCTTGAATTGGAGGGTATTGGACCTGGAAAGTCCTTTTAAAGGTCTTTTGAATTTGAAGTTATCTAAGGTGTGGGAACCCTGACGTTATCTTACCGCCAAAATCTCATACCGGCCCATGCCTAGTACTGTATGTAGCTCAGGAGATCCATTGCAATTTGTCGCAATGCGCATGTGTTGAACGCCTGTGTACGCGTACGAGTCAAATAAACTATGCTTCGCTACTGTATGCGTCAAACAATAAACACTTTTCTAGGGGGTACAGTATGTTTTCAAACTAATGAATGACAGTAATGAAACAAACGCTGTTTTGGTTTGGCATCAAATGATGCAGGGAAACATAACTGGCTGTCCACTCGAAATAATTGCATCCATTCATTGCAACAAAGCTGCAGACAAGGTATGCAAGGGTGATAAATTCACTATATACTCATTAGAGCTCCATACAAATGGTGCTCAGAAATCAATGGTTTCCACTCGAATACATAGTGATTTTATCACCCTTATATACATTACAGTGCACAATATACATAACACAATATAGATGTGGCGCGAGCGGTTGCACATGCAAGCGTGCGCTATTGCGCACACACACACACACACACACAATATTACGCACACAGCATGCTAAATAACAGAGCCTGCAATGTGGCCTTTGGTGGGAAGATATCTCATTTCTAAAGAGAGACCTTCCATCTGTGCTGATGGCAGCCGAGGGAACCGTTACGATCATGATGGAAATCTCAGCTGCTATTACGGGACGGCAATGCAGGGCGCACTGCACGAACACTAATGGACTCATTTGTAATTGGGTAGAGGGAGGTAATGTGTGTTTGCGTGGTGTGTTACAGGGGAAGGAAAAGAGGGGGAAGAATGTATACTGTAGCAGAGTCAGCAAAGGTGGACGGATAGTGTGTGTTATTTTAAGGTGTTTAAGAAGAGTTAATTGTGTGAATTAGTTTGAGGTTTGAGACAGTTGTCGCCCTGAAGCGCAGCGATTAGTATCTGTGCACATTTCTCGTACTAATTCTTGTTCTCCCATGTTGTATCCAAACTCACTTATCCGCCTACAGACGCCTTAAGACAACACTTTTAGCTTGCCAATATGACACACAAACAGGGCCTGTGTTCTGCATTAATGCAAAATTATCTGACTGTTTTATTGAGCTCTTTAAAAACAAGACCACACATCGCTCTCCACACTCCACGCTCTCACAAACAGCACATGCTCATACCCCACGGCCGAGTGTTTCAACATCGTTTCATTGATCCTATTTTCCTACACAGTTTGGGATCCTTCTGAGTGTGGGAAACCAGCAGAGAGCTCCGGCGGTTTGGGTCACGTATCTAATTATGTCTAATAGACTTTTTATTGTGGTTTCACACTTGTGTTTCAAGTAGCTTCACGCCCGCTTTTAGCTGATCTCCGGTCTGTTTTTCGAGCCAGTTCAGGAAAATGCCAGTGCCAGGGTAATGGTTATTGCCAAATTTTGTTATTTGCAAAGCCTCAACCGAGCAGTTAAAGCAGGAGCCGTGTAGAAGAGTGGAAAAGAAAGAAATTAAATTTAGAAATAAAAAAGGGAAATGTTACGTCTTTTCAAAACATTTGTGATAGCCAAAAGCTTTCTGTGTCATAGCCTTTAATGATGTTACATTAAATATTGCGTCCATCTTAACCTATTGGAAAGGACATTTGTATTTCGAGCCCTTTATTTTTAAATTGAATAGAAATGTGACAGATGTACACTGTCAGAAAAAAAATGAGGTAGTAGCCTTTAACAATAAACCATTTAGGTACAGATATGTATACATTTGATACATTTAGCAAGCACTTTTGTGGTACTAATATGAACTCTTTAGGTGCAAAGCTTACTGTCCCAGTGACAGGTAGGAACCATTTTCGACCATTTTTTCTGACAGTACAGAGAGAAAATTATAGTTAAAGCAGTATGGGCGTTCATCATGTGGAAAGTGTGGGGTTTACATAACACCATTCTTGAGCTACAGTAGTACAATACAACAGATACATAACAGATTGAGAGGGATATAGAGATATACAGTATAGTGCTGCAATTAGTTTGTTTATTCAGTTCTGTATGCTTATTTAAAAACATGCCATGCATTATTCATAGTGTTATCCCCATCTCACTCTCTTTCTGTCTTGTTCTCAAATGTTTAACCTCACTTCAGGTCACACAGTGTTTTCATACCCCGTTTGATAGAGGGGGCCTAAAGTGTATATGTAATTTATAACAGCTATCAGTCACACGCAAACACACAGACGATTCGAGCGAACTGGTTTAACCTTGGCAATATTAATCATCTGTATTATTTAGCAGTAAACCGTAAGGGGTGCAGTAGTGTAATTGGTATCTAAATTGTAGTTGACTTCTGACTGAATTTGGTAAATGCTTTTATCCAAAGCGACATTTCCCTTTCAAGCTACATATTTTATCAGTATGTGTTTTCCCTGGGAATCAAACTCAAAACTTTTATAGTTATGTTGAGTTATAGGAACACTCTAGATATGGAGAATACACATTAAAGGATAATTCCAGTATTTAACATTTTGAGTTTAATTTCTGGTTTGTTTTGGATGAACTACAGTGACGGACACTGAAATTTTGACAATTGGTCGTGTCTTGACTTTTTGACTCGTTTAGAAGCGTCTCTTGACTGCTTCAGAATGGAAGTCAATGGCCATGCCCAAACATGTCATTAAAACAACACTTAACGTTCATTTTCAAAACTGTACTACTCACCGAGTGGTTTGTGGTGTTCGTTGATGATTAAAAACAAGTAGTGTAGCGAAATACAGTTTCTGTCGTGTTTTATTTGGCATTTTGTAAAATTCCATTGACTTCTCTTGGAAGACTTATTGCTCAAGTCAAGAGACGCTTCTAAACGAGTCAAAAAGTCAAGACACGACCCATTGTCAAAATTTCAGTGTCCATCACTGTAGTTCATCCAAAACAAACCAGAAATGAGACTCAAAGTGTTAAATACCGGAATTATCCTTTAATACTGTACGCATACAAGTAGTAAGTTATTTTACTCAATATAGTAGTGTGTTTCTGGGCAAAATCAATAAATTGGCTAGTAAATGGCAAAAGCTGTTCCGTTTCTAAAAATGAACATGCTTACCAGTTTGGTGCATTGGAGCAACACTTCCAAAGAAAATGCGTGATTTGGTATCAGCCATTCATTAGTCTTGCGTTGATAAAGTGCACACCGTTGTTCTGGTGCTTTTTTTCTGTCCTTTTTGGCCAATGCCCACATGAGGCTGTTTCAACGACATATCAAACAATCAATCTCAGTTTGTTTCATCTAGCGTCACGTTTTGGAGTGTGGAAATGTCCCCACAATAACGAACCGGTTGGCAACAAGTCAGTCATTGAAATAACCAGCCGCAACCAAATAGCATCTAAATTAGCATAATTTCTCACCAGAACAACGGTGTGTACTTCATCAACAGCCACTCCAAAGAGACGCTCCCGGTAAACATCTGTTTAAAGTATATCTCTCCATTTTTTAACACATACAAGCAATTTGGGAGAACCAAACTCCAGCTGCGATTTTTTTGACTTCACTAACCGCCTCAAGCAAAACTGTTGGATGTCTTTTAGAGAGTCTATACCAGGAACTTTTATATTTTTGAGAATGCAAAGTTTAGCTGATCATGATAACTGCTCATTATTAGCCATGTAAACAAAGCTGACTCTCTTCCTCGTACGAACGTCAGAGCTTTTTTTCCCGGGGGACCGAGGATAATCGCGACACTCGCGTCTCTCGGAATTCCGGTTTATTTCAACAAATCAGAAGATGACTTCGACATTCTCAGAGGGTTTCCAGTTAAGTGTACGATACATATCAGACATTTAGCCAACATTCTGTGGGCGTGATGTCGGAGGTTGAGACTAGCCATTCGTGAACTTGAATGTGTGGTTTTGGAGTGAGGGAGCAGCCCAAAAATTGCTTAAACTACAAACTCACCAGTGCAAGACAGTGAAGTATAGTTTATTCATTTACTTCTATTATATTACAATAAACCTCCTTTGAAATCTTGTGAAACAGTGTGTCTTTAACATTCAGTCAGTCATTGTTAATTCAGTAACTGCTCTCACAGATTCAGTCCTTCGTTAGACTATAATGGTGTGCGCATACAAAAAGCGAAGAGAATATTTGCATTGTGTTACTAGCTCTAGATTACTCGTGGGATAGTCGCATGAATATAAACATTGCACCACAAGGAGTGTCTTTATGCACTTACCAGGTAGACAACCTTTCATCCGGTCTCTGTATAAATAAGTAGTTATGTCATAAATTTTAGGGTGCCTGCAAATGGCTAGAAAAATGCTCTCCATTTTCGGATACAACCTGACGTGTCAAATTGGACGTGTCAGTAAGCTCATCGGTGATTGGTTTGTGCGGCAACTTTTTCAGCTGGCAAAGAAGATACAAATTTAGGTGAATATCAGGGTTTCGCGCCCAATCCACATCATTTGCGTTACCCAATGTGAATTCAAATTCATTACTTCACATACTTTGTGAATCAAGCTGTACTCATTGCGCTGTTGTCTATTTGCTGTATTTTTCCGGTACCCTGTCTTTTTTTATCTCATCACGTTAAAATCTCATCACACGTCTGTATTCGAGCTTGTAATGGGAGACAGTAATGTTGTCGAAAATGATCTAGAACAGAAGGGAAATGTCATTTTAGGCGTGCCCCGCATGAGTTTGCCCAGTATGAGTTTTGATTCCACTTTCGTGTTTGATTTTAATTCTCATTAGTGTAATGTAGACACATTCCTTGGCAAAAATATAAAATCATCCAGCATGCAGCCTTTCCCTGTCACCCACCGAGAGACTTCTCTTCATCTCCACTGATGCTTCATATGGTACCATTTTGTCTTCCTCTACCTGTATCTCCTATATTCTCCTGTGTGTTCGCTCTGTTTCCCTCTCTCTCTCCAGAGATAGCGTGATGAGTAAGACAAGTACAAGCATATGTGTGGAGTGTATGATGGGCCTGTTGACAGGCAGGTCTTATCTCCTCTGCTCCGCACCAGCAGTCCTCTGATTACAGCTGACAGCTCGAATCTTCGATAAAAGAGCCGACATTAAAGAATACAGCGGTGGGGAGCGTTTCTCCCCTCTCTCTCTCCCTCCTATGATTCATACGCATGTCAAAGCTGTCGGGGGAGGAAGTGACATCAGAAGAATCCGTTGACAGACTAAGGCCCGTCAAGTAAGACTATAAGGCGGTCTTGTGGCAGGCTTCCCTTAGGCAAGCTGTGATACTGAAATTCTCTCCTCACATCAAGCGGTTGTCGTTCTAGCCGTTGCCTTCCATCTCCTCCGCTAGAAATTAACATCTACTTGTATCTTTGGCGTGTTCAGGAGAGCGCCGTTCACAGTGTCAGGGAAATATAACGTTAAAGATTCAGTCTCTGATTGGAAAAGTGGAAAGCCTGCTTCTACTCTACAATCTATGAAAAAATTTACAAAAGTTGTTACTGGGGTAGTACACTTTCAAAAAAGTACATCCTTGTACTTAAAGGTGCCAAAGAATGCATTGATACAATACTGTATGTTTTATGTTCTTAGATACCTACATAGAAGGTATGTGAATTTATTAAGTACCAAAATGATCCAGAGACACTTTTACATGTCCATTTACAACCCTGGGATTGTCTCCAGTATTAAATGGTCTATTAATACCTTATTTGAAGGGGTCATGAATAATAATGTTGAGCTCTGTTCTGATTGGCTGTTTCTCAGAGCAGCTCATTTCAGTAGCTATGTGTGTGTGCAAACAGATGTTTTGTTTGAGCCTGTATCAGTCGAAGATACCGATTTTGAGAAATACCTTTTTTTCCAGACTATAAGTCTCACTTTTTTCATAGTTTGGCGGGTTTTGGAACTTATAGTCAGGTGCGACTTTTATGTCAAAATTATTTCCAATAAAACCAAGAGAAACTATTACCGTCTACAGCCGCGAGAGTCCGCTCAGTGCTGCTCCAGTATTTATGTAATTCAATGGATTCAGTGATGTGGAATGACTTTGGGACCTTTTTGAACTTGATTTGGCTTATCGTCTTAATTTACCCTATTCAGCCTCCCAGGTATGTTCTGTATGCTATCGTGTATCGTGTCAATAACTGTTTATGTTACTTTAACATGTACAGACACCTATTCAGCCTTCTGTTCTGTGCTATTTTTTAGTTGAAGAACTTGCCTTTCCAGATGTAAATGTCTGTTCTTCGGCTTGGATTTAGTGAAATCATTTTCTAAATAAACACGACGTATAATCCAGTGCAACTTATACAGGTATATGTTTTTTCCTCTTCAAAACGCATTTTTGACTGATGCAACTTACACTCCAGAGCGACTTATAGTCCAGAAAATACGGTAATCAATAATTCAGAGATTGGTAATGGACGTTTTTGAGTGGTAAGTTTGTGGGGTTTTTTTCAATATGGACCTACAAAACGTAACTGTAACGTCAATAGTAGAACTTTAGCCTAAACGTTAGCATATAGCGTTAACTAGCATAAAGCGCTTACTAAGCAGTCACAAGTTTTTGGCATTGTAACAACATTGTTATTAATTTAATGCTCAATTGGTGTTATGTTAAGATTGGTCTGTTTCCAGTGCTATTTAACATGCACAAGGTTTACATAAGATGGAGAAAACAATCGTGTTTGAGGCTCACAATTTGCCATTACCATGTACAGAACTCTTATTATTCATCTATGCAAATCTATGTAAATACAGTTTTATATTCTATGGCACCTTTAAAGAGTGCACCTTTTACATTAAAGTACATATTGGTACCAAATGTGCACATATCTGTATCTTAATGGTACATAGGCCCATTTTAAAGTAAACCATCATGTTGAGTTTTTTTGTACCTTTAACCTGAAAGTGTTTACGTTTTTTCCCGTAGACACGCTGGGTCTGTCAGTGTTTGGTATTGTTGTATGACTACCATGGAATTTATCATAATGTTCATCAAATTCTGACTTCACTGGCAATCCCCAGCCATAGATTAATATTCATTTAAGTTTATTTAGCAGTATTTAAGTTAGAAAATGATATGTATATGAGAAGTGTGCGTGATAAGTAATGCTCTGCACATTGCATACATTTTATACCTGGTGAAAAGATGCCCCCAGCGCCACTGGCAATCCTACATACACCCGTATTGACTCTCCACAGCCAACTCTCATCTCACACACCTGGCCCAGACTCAACTCATTTGGCTCGAGTTGGGGAATTTCAGCGAAGCATTCTTTTCATTCTGGTCTCATTTATTTTAACTGATATACACTGATTAAGAGCTTTGTGTCTGTCTCTCTCTCTTTCTGTCATCTCTGAGCTTCAGAGAGTTAGTAAGGGAGGGAAACATGGAAAGAATCCGCTGCCAAAATATGTGAATAATTAGAGCGAAGGCAGTGAGCTTGTGCCAGGCCGAGGGGAGGCATTTGCCCGGCTTATTAGATCCACTAAAGCACAGCTGTAAATCAGCGTCAAGTCCAAAGCCAGCAGCGTTCCAGAAACTTCCCGAGCCAGGATGTGTCAGTTAGCAGGGCTGAATACAGCTAAGAAATTAAATTATAGCGGGGCGGCTTTATATTAACTCCATTTAACGCTGTCAGATTATTTTTTTGTTGCTCTTGTTTGTTTAAAGCACTTTTCAAAGATTACACTTATTAACACTGTGATGTCAGACAATATGATTGATATCACTGTAGCCATTTTGTATAGTAATGTGTTCTGGATGTGTGAGTCATTAAACCCATTGATATACACTAGACTTGTATATCTGATGAGAAGTTTTAGTAACTGTGTTTGATAAAGGTCAAAATAAATGAGAAACTGTTTGAAAAATTATTATACCACAATCACAGACGTTTCAGATTCCCTAAGGGACCTGGAGTTAGTGAAAAAACAGTAGCCAATTTGCTTCATAATTTGTACCGCACTTGAGTAAGGAAAACACATGTTTGATTTGAACAGAACTGAAATCACAAAGTACATCTGTGAAACACAAATTTCCTCACCCTACTCAGGGACAACAAGTCCTGTCCCAGTAGGCCTAAAAAGCGATTTCCAAGCATTGCATTTTTTACCCCTAAATCACTTTTTTGAAATAGTATTTGTTGTTCTTTCTGTGTGGTAGGAAAGTAGATATTGCATTAGCGTTACAGCTGGATGGAGTTTGTTTCCATTGTTGGTAATGTGATTTAAAAGCGCGGAACGTTGATTACTTCAGCGTCTGAGAGTTGGCGGTGTTGATTTAGTGTTAGCTTGATGGAGGCCGGTTAAAAACTGACTTCCTCCGCCAGAGTGTTTAGAGAGTGACACATCATCATTACCGAGTCGTTTATAGGCCTGTGGATCACAGTCCAGAGAGCTGTACTATTGTTCTGCACAGAATTACAGAGCGAGAGAGAAGAAAAAGCGAAAAGGAAAATGAGCTGGATGGACTACAATTGAACGAGGCAGATGATCGCAATTCACATACAGCAGTAGAGTTAGACTGTCCTCCATGCTTTACAAAGTTCAATCAGTCTCTCTTCAGCCCATTGACAGGCTACGAGGGGCTAAAATCAGAACATATTGTTCCTCAACTGACGATAATAAAGACCTCGGAGTGGCGACAATCTCTTCTTTATGTCCCTCATCATGACAGACTCATCGTGGTGCTCTCAAAAGCACAACCTTTTAGACTCACACCTCCTTGAGGATGCTGCGACTGTCATTATTCATGTCTACCAGGGGTAGGAACCTTTAGGACATATACATTAGTTTGTAACAAATTGGCCAAAGAAATGCTGATGTGATTTTAATTTTAAGTTTTAATTAACCAATGCTGGGTTGTTTTTGCCCAAAATGCTGTGTTGTTTCAACACATGGTTGGGTCGAATATGGACATTTTCTAAGTTTAAACTTTGTTCATGTTTTACCCAATCAGCATATTTTTGAGTCAATACCATACTGTACTATAATATACTTTTTAATAATTTTTTATTTTCTCACTTTGCGCCAAAGTTTGATCATCCTATCATCAGCCTGTGAGATTGCTGATACACTATAGTATCAGGGGGCGGGGCTATAGGTAACTCATTTATTTATTTGTTCATTTAATACTAATTTATGACAAGCCACTGGATTGGTGGACAAAAACAGAAGATGATTTCTTTTAAGGGCAACCGCCAACACTGTCACGACCGCAACCTTCTTAAACCTGATGCCTTTAATCCGAGCGGGTCATTGATGCAAGGCACTCTCAAATTTCTTGCTTGCCAGGTAACAGGAACAACACACTTAAACCCCTTACAATAATTAAAGGGACATTTTACTTTTTTGAAAATATGCTCATTTTTCAGCTCCCCTAGAGTTAAACATTTGAATCTTACCGTTTTGGAATCCATTCAGCTGATCTCCGGGTCTGGCGCTAGCACTTTTAGCATAGCTTAGCATAATCCATTGAATCTGATAAGACCATTAGCATCAGGCTAAAAAATAACCAAAGAGCTTCGATATTTTTGCAATTTAAAACTTGACTCCTCTGTAGTTACATCGTGTACTAAGACTTACGGAAAATTAAAAGTTGTGATTTTCTAGGCAGATATGGCTAGGAACTGTACTCTCAAACTGGTGTAATAATCAAGGACTTTGCTGCTGTAACATGGCAACATGTATTTATATGTGCCATTTTATCTACCTTTATATACATACTACCTATACTTGTATATGTTTGTAAGAGATAGCATCAAAACATACTTCATTATACAATACTGTACAATACTGTACTTTACTGTACTATGCCATGCCATGCCATGCCATCTAACTTTACTTATATACTATCTATACTTGTATATGTAAGAGATAGCATCAAAACATACTGTACAGTTCATTACTATACTACTATACGGTAATGTACTATATTGTACGATAGTATACTTTAATGTCTACATACTACCTATACTTTAATTGTATATGTATGTAAGAGACAGCATCAAAGCATACTATATTATACCATGCTATACTATAGGCCTAATATACTATACTATACTATACTATACTATACTATACTATACTATACTATACTATACTATACTATCTACCTAGTCAGGTGAACATAAAACCAACTTAATC
>NC_133346.1:14970732-15070732 GCF_030506205.2 Paramisgurnus dabryanus
AGCACACACTCCTTTAACCAGAGGCGATTCTAGGGTTAGAGCTTTAGGGGTGCGGAGCACCCAATGAGCTCCGCTGCCACCACCCGCTCTTTTTTCCTACAGAAACCAATAATATGTCTATTGTTAAATAGCTATCATTTTAACATTGGTTCTACTAACTCCAAAATAAAGATTTTTTTGGAGACCTTTCAGGCATGAAAATGGGTCAGGGGTGAAAAAGATGAGAAGAATATTACCCCTCTAGGGTCCGGGAGCATGCTCCCCCTTAGAACTTTTTTTAAAATAACATATTTTAAAGCATCAATCTGATGAGTTTTCAGATGCATTTTTTGCCAACCTTTTTATTTCTAATTAATGGTGATCTAGCACATTTTTGCCATTAATGCCATATTAAAGTCTCAGGACAAAAGGTGGGCTACAGCAGCAGTGTGGGTATGGTTTTATGTGAATATACAGTGTATCGTTTTAAGCCTTTATCAAAATGTCAAATCTCCTAATTTATAACTTTTATGCCTACAACATATGGTAGGTTTATTAATAGTTTGTTAATTTGCAGCTTTTCTTTTAACAGTCCTTTAATTGAACCATTACCTTTACTATATGTCTAAAACAAAACACTTGTGACTCCTGCACTAAGGGTTAAAAACGTTATCCCCTTCATATTAGTCTACATGTGACAAACTAAAAAATATTTATTGTCTAGTTTGATAGTCAGACAGTTAGAGATTTCACACAACTTACCGGTAGCCTACTGGTGGTATACAGTGATATGTAGTTTGTTTTCACTCTTTTCCAAACGCCATGTTTTCATGACGACTGACCAGAAAAGACGCACGTGATGTCATGTTTACATGACTCCCGATTGTTAAAATGAGTCTCAAATTAACGATAAATCATACAATAAACTTTAACAACGGAGACACACGTATGCAACTTTCCCACTGAGACACGCAAAACTGCATGCGTCTTGCGGAAGAACATTGTAACCGGCGCTACTTCTCTCCGTTTAAGTCTATGGACGAGTCACCCAGGTACTTTGCTACTCCGCAGCGCGCGGGTACCCGCCGGACTAAAATAATCCGAAAATAAACACTTATTATACGTGTACCATGGTGATTCATTTTAAGACAAAAACACGGCTTGAAAGATTGATTCGTGATGTACTCGCTCATTATAAACATAACGTAAACATTTTGTAAGATTTTAACAAAAAAGTTCCATCACAACACTTTTAACTGATTCTCACTCTGCGTGTGTTTCGCGCTGAATGACGGACGGGCCGATGCAGGTACAGAGAAGTAGAAGAGGATGACACCATTTGCTAAGGGGGGAGGTTTTCATTTTCTACCTTATTATACATTTTAAACCACAAACTACGGAGTATGTTTTGGACATTATTTAACCTGGTCAAACCCGAACGAACATTTTAGAATAATTACATTTCTTGCCCCAAGTTTTAGGGGTGCTGAGCTCCTTTTTAGGGGTGCTGAAGCACCCCTAAAAAGGGGCTAGCCTCGCCCATGCCTTTAACGTTTAGGTTTGCCAACAACGATGCATGCAATTACTCACAGCTCCGTAGTTTCTCTCCAGCTCACTCGGTATCCAGTTCTCCCACTGACTTCCTTTGGTGGGGCCGCTAGAAAGGTAAAGCACACACTCCTTTAACACTTAGATTTACCAACAACAATGTATGCAATTACTCACAGGTCCGTAATTTCTCTCCAGCTCACTCAGTGTCCGGCTCACCCACTGACTTCCCATGGTGGGGCCGCTAAAAAGGTAAAGCACACACTCCTTTAACACTTAGGTTTAACAACAACAATATAGGCAGTTACTCACAGTTCCGTAATTCCTCTCCAGCTCACTCAGTGTCCGGCTCACCCACTAACTTCCCTTGGTGGGGCCGCTAGAAAGGTAAAGCACACACTCCTTTAATGTTTAGGTCTGCCAACAACAATGTGTGCAATTACTCACAGCTCCGTGGTGTCTCTTCCAGCTTCACGTGGCTTCGTGTGGGGAAGCGGTTCCCGACCTCTGTACACACAGCAACAATCCAAGCGTTTATACGTCCCTATACTCTGTTGCTCACCCTTCGTTAATTCTCACGATCTCTCTCTCTCTTGCTTTGTAGATGCCCAACGATTTTCTAATCTTCCTTTCCTGCAGTCCCAGAGTAATCCCAGCAGAGATGGCCCAGCGTCTGCCCGACACACTCAGCAGTTCAATAATAACACACACGCCCTGTGCCTCTTCTAACTCCTCTTTTTATGCTCGTCCTTCCAGCGTATCCTGACCAATCGCTATCCGCCACGTCATCGGCACAGCTGTAGCCCATTGCGGTGATTTGGGGGATTCCCGGGAAACCCGGAAGCGCTGGTGTTTACTGCAAATAGGTCCGGGCGGAACCACTACACTCTCATTAGGTTCAGCCCTACTGAAGTCACTCGTGACATATATCAATTAATCATAAAATGGCCCTGATATGTCGACATTAAGAAATAATTTTCATTTCAAATACTTATATCACTGATAACAGTGGTCTGGCCAGGATATTATCATTTAAAAAATGGAGTTGCAGCCCTCAACTGATGTTTATGTTGTCATGTTGTGTATTGGCCACCTGGGGCTCGTTTCAGAAAGGTGGTTAAGTGAAAACTCTGAGTTTGTTAACCCTGAAATGAGGGAAACTCTGAGTTTTCTGTTTCAAAAAGGGAGGTAGGTTAAACCTGAGACAGCGGGTTAGTCAAACCTGTTTCAGAAGGAGAGGTAACTTATACTCAGAGTCTGTTTCCGGGGTAACTTACTCTGTGAACCTAACCTGGTCGGGAGCAGGTTTTATCCTGTAAACTCTGAGTTTCTTGTGGTCTCCTCCCCTTTTTTAAAGGAGTAGCGGTGTTTGTTAGTTGCTTTAGTGCATTCATTCATTGCGCACATTTTTATTATGTACACTGTAAAATATTTTTAGCTGTCTTTAAGTTATAATTAAATTGCCAGTGCAAACCATTTTAACTTACTACTTTATATTTTTACATATTACACTAAACTTTCAACTAAGTAATTAAAACAGTAAATTGAAATGATTTGTAAAGCTAATATGATATACTTAGGTGCATAGATCGTCTTAGTGACTAAAATGTCAAGTACTTTTATAGAGAATCCTGTAGATGATGATGTTGTATTCATTTGTAGAAAGTTAGATTTATGTCACGAGAGGATTTTGAGACCCCGAGTGTTTTTTTGTCATATCCACTTACATTTATGTGAGCGAAATTATAATTTTTTTTGCAGTCATTTTAGATATATAAATATCCTTAGATATGACTAATATCAGTCTTTGTGGTGCTCTTACATCTATTCAGTTGTCTTGACATTTCTTACAAATCCACTAGTCATTATCGCTGGTCCAGGGGGTAGTGCTGTGCGCTGTGGTTTGGGCAGATGTGCTGTTGGTGATTGAAGTTCGAATCCCAGCTCGGCAAATTTTTTTTATTCATGACAAACATTAGCCTCATATTACAAAGTATTATGCTTGATTTCATTTTTAGCTGAGCACCTGTCATCTTTTTGTCCATGGGATTGCATCTGCATGTAAATTAATATAATAACGTACAGTCCTCAGTTTATTTACTTCGGATATTTTAACTGTGATGAAAAATTAAATGTACGCATTTACTAGAGTAGCAATTTACAAAAACAACTCTTTTCTTAAAAATATATGCTCGTAGTTGCTGTACACTTGCAGTAACTTTCAGCTTTAGTAGTAAAAATGATTAAGACCTCTTTGTCATGTGCTGTTGCCATGGTAAATTGTAATATCTGAGCTAAATTGATGATGGCTTTTCATTGTGGCTGTGCACGCGCATAACTCAGAGTCAACCTACTCAGAGTCGATTGAACTAACTTAGATCAGCTGTTCTGTAACCGAAAACTCAGATTTTCCTATCTCAGAGTAAGTCAACTCAGAGTTCAAGTTTAAACTCAGAGTTGGTTGAACCTCCTTATTGAAACGGGCCCCAGTTGTTTTAGCCACAAGTTTTGTGATTGCAGTACCAGTTTTGACCACAATCCTGTTCCTTTAAGACAATAAACTACAACTGTAACACTACTACTTATTACATTATTTAATAAGAATTAACTCCATGTAACTTCAAATTCTCCATTCTTGGATCTTTACAATGCTTTATATAAAAAATAAGAAAGTAGAATTCTGAAAAGGAATCTGTAATAATATAGAGTAACTGTACTTTAAATATAAGTATCTTTAAGTCTATTGTACTTTAATTCCAAATAATTGTGAAGTCTGATTAGAATTATTCAGATAACAATTCTAAATTACAAGTGAGAAATTTTCCAATACCTGGAGTTAAAACAAATATTACCCAAAATAGATGACAATAAACTGTTCATATACTGTAGCTGAGATTGACAACTATATTTACTAACAGACAAAATAATAAAATATCTCTATACATTTTTCAAATCAGCTTTTTTTAATCAACACTGCATAGTTCAAAAGCTCATTACAAACAAGTCTTCTCACAGATCCAGTTAAACCTGGCATCGCAAGCGTAAGTAACCCATACTGATGAATTTGACTTAACACAGTCTTCATTACCTTTATCATTTCTGGGTTCTCCAGGTGCCCAGAATCTGAAACAATAGATCATCATTAGATCTTCAGTGTTGTTTTCTGTGTGATATGATACTGTGATAATCATTTATTGGATAATAATCAGTTAAATTTTGTGATTTCTCACCTAGAGGTCAGTGTGCTGTTATCAACCCATTTCCATCTGCCCTCCTCATTACTGTCAGTCAGACCAACCCAGAAGTTTTCTCTGCCAGAAATCTTAGTAATATCCTGTAACAATGAAATAACACATTTATATTATAACAGACAGCAGTTTTAACTTCCTTACACCTGCAGTAGATACATAATCTCTTTCACTCACTTGTTCCTGTTTGTTGTTAATGATGATCAGATCTGCTCCTCTCTCTCTACAGTATCTTCTGCTCTCATTCCAGTTCTTCACCTCAGAAGAAATGAAGTACAAACTGGATTGATAATAAATCCATCCATCTGTAAACACAAACAGTTCAACTATCATCTATCACAGTCCTTCACTTAATGACACAAGCTAAATTTTACAGGTTGTATAAGATTGCTTGGTTTTTTAAAAATTGTAGTGTAGTCCAAAATTACCTGTTGTATTCAGACATTTCACTTCTGTGATGTTGGTATATTTGGTTAGTAGCTGGTCTCTCTCTTCTGTTATGTTGGTATATTTAGTTACTAGCTGGTCTCTCTCTTCTGTGAGGTTTTTGGTCTTGATGTTAAACTGGTGATTGTTTGTATTGATGAGGACACACGACACTATGACTGCAGTCAGTAGAAGAACACACAGCAGCACCAAACACACTGTAACCGATCTGTAACTGCTGTTCATCACACACTCACTTCCTGAAGATGACAAAAGAAGGGCTGTGTCTCAATGCGAAGGCTGCAGCCTCCGGAGGTCGCATTTCTAGGCTGCATACATTATCAAGACTGTCTCGTTTCAGAATATTAACAACTGTTATTCTTAGTTAATAATAAATTGTTTAATATACTTATGACTTGCGAATGTAATGGTCAGTTAACTTAAATAAACCAGGCTTGATGACATACAGCATGCACTCTGCTGGCTGCAACCTTTGGATTGAAAAACGGCCACGATGTTATGTTTTCCTTTCTCAAAAGTGCTATTTTTCTTCACAGAACAGACCAATTTAAACATGAATAGTATCTGATATAGTTTTTGAACAATATGTCTGTTAATATTCATGTTTTAACACAAAAAATGAATGTCATTACCTGTATGCTGCAGTGATTGCTGTGTGCTTCTATGTGTCTCAATATTGTGATCACTCACAGAATCTACACCCTGATAAATTATCACCGTTATCTCCGCTTCATTCAATCCCTGTAACTCAGTCCCGACCATGTTGACTTACGGTTAATGATCTCAGGTTTATCTAGTCTTTTATATTCTAGCACTATTAAACTCTTCTAATGGCAAATGTTCTTCCTGTGTAGCTTGGTGTTATGATTGTAAGTTTAACATGTTTCAGTGAAACATAACGGAAATGATCGGAGGTCAGTGTGAAGCAGAGGCATTTCTGGAGGAGGGGCGTTAATACAATTTAACACATGCTTAGTCATAAACCATGAAACAATAGTTTAAAGTGGCACACCAAAATCAGTTATTGACAATGTAGAAAAAAATCTGTGTTTAAAAAGTACCAGTTTTTCTGGTAAAAAGTTTGAAAAAGTCATTCATCTTTGCGTGATGACTTCACATCTGTAAACAAAGAAGAGGTTATGTCCGCTTCATCGCATGTGCAGAGTTACAGACTGCAGCTTTAATGTAACGTTTCACAGATGTATGACCATTACAGTGAAGACAACTTAAAGTGTCCTTTAAATGTCATGTTGTTTTTTGAAGTGCTTTGCTATATTTGTGAGGGCATTGTATATTCACCATCAGTATCTTTCACTCACTTGTTCCTGTCTGTGGTTATGATCAGATCTGCTCCTCTCTACAGTAACTTCTGCTCTCACTCCAGCTCTTCTGTCCAAATGACCTGTAGTAGCAATATAATTGATAATGTTCCCTTTGACTGGTTTTCATGTTAGTTCTTACAGTATAATCTTCCAATATAATAAAGTTAATGAAGTTGGTTATAAGAATCTACTTTTATAAAAAAATCATCATCATCATCATCATCATTTATTGATTGGGACTGATTATGTTGTCTTGAACAAGACGTGGTGCAGTCAAACACCAAACTATGATAATGATAAATGCTCCTCTAAATCTGATTTGTGTGAAATCATGTGACCTTTGAATACCATGATTATAATTTGAATGTAATAATCATGAAAAAAATCTCTTGAGATTTTATCTAATGAAAAACTTTGCTTTGTTTTGAGGCCACTTGACTTGGCAAGTCAACTTCAAAAGTTATTAGTTATGTTAAACTGCAGTAGCATTTTTAAGCAGAAGCATTTTGCTACTAGCTTAGTTATCACTTAGCAAGAGGTGTGAAGTTCACACATTATTTCAGACCCCATTTACACCCAGTATTTAAATTTGTATTTTTAAAAGAGTCCTTATATGATCACAAGTGCCCTCTGTCAGACCAACCAATGGAAATGAGAGAAAATGGTAAAAAAAAAATCTTGAGCTCTGATATACTGTATGATGTCATGTATGAAGGAGAGCAGAACCCAACTGCAGGCAGCTCTTAACCAAAAATACTTTTATTAATAACAGTAATACCCTCGAGTGGGCAAACAAAGGCAATACGATCAAATTATAAACATGACACACATAGGAAGGCATCAAAAGACACACAACAATCCAGCACAAGACAGCAGACACAGTGGCATTAAATAGACGAGAACTAAACTAGGGATCAAGGACAGACCGGTGTAGGGCGTAAACTAATAATAAATAATTAACAAGGAAACAAGGGGGGCAGTGTCAAGACTTAAGGCAGGAGATGACGAGGCAAACATACACAAAACACAAGCCACGTGTCTCTACACATAAAAACAAGACAACAATAAGGGCTGACATGATCCTGTCACATGAAACAAGGCAAAAGACATACAAGGCTGACATGATCATAACAGTATGATCAATCCTTAAAAATAACTCATTACAGTATGAAATTGTATTTACAGTTATGCTGTAAACAACTACAAATATCATATTGTGATTTCATTAACCAGTACTGTTCACTGACTATAACCCTTTATCCTGAAAAGGGAACAAGACGCTGTGTTGATGCAGTGAATGTCTTCGCGTGATTGCATCTGAGCTTGTATGTTAAAAACAATCCAACGGTAGGGCGGAATGTCACTTGTGAGGTGAAATGAGAGCCAGGACATAAAAAAGGGCATCCGGAAAACACATCACTAGCTTCGAGGGGCTGAAGCAAGCATAACAGGAACACTGGAAGTATGGGAACAAGTTCTCAGGAAACAAGGGTTACAGTTGTAATCTGAGATGTTCCCTTTTGAGGGAACTTGTGCTGGGTCAACGTAGTGACACTTTGGGAACAATATACCCAAACCATCATATTTCCCAGTGCCTGTCTGTGTGTATCAAATGAGCACATTTAGGACAGATTCACAATTGAGATCCAATTTATGAGATCTAACAGTGAGCAGTGAGGCACAACCTGCCCACAGTGCCTTAGGTGCTCCCATACCTTTAGTTGAATGCTCTGACTGCTAAAGGTGATTGCCATCCATTGGCTTCATAAGCCAATACAAAGCTGCAAAAAGTTTATATTTCAATGCATCCAATTTCCTTGTGGAGGGAGCTTTGGAATGCAGAATGGTCTGCACAACCTTGGTTGAGAGACCCGCATCTATCAGTCTGGCCCCTCATAGGCCAGACCCAAAGCTCAGCCCCTGTCTCAACTGGATGTCTGCTCCCTGATCTAGACACTTGGAAATGTATACTGCTCTGACAGATAGCAGCTCTCCTGTGCTTTGGATTCCATATGAGCAGGAGACAACCGAGCCTGCATAGTCATTGGAATCCATACTATGCCCAGAAAAGAGGTCCTCTGTGCTGGAGAAGCACAGTTCCCCCTGGCATTTAGCCGATAGGATGTCTGGGACATTGTTAAAGGCATAGTCTACCCTTTTGCCATATTAAACTATGTTATTACCTCAACCTAGACAAATTAATACATACCTATATTTTTTCAATGCGTGCACTGTACAGCGTGTTGTGAATGTGTTAGCATTTAGCCTAGCCCCATTAATTCCTATGGTACCAAAAAAAAGTTTTACTTTGTGGCACCATACTTACTGGTATAACTTCTCATGTAACAGTCTTTAAATAGGGAAAACACTGAAGTGTTTGGTGGCTTCCCTGTTTGGTACCATAGGAATGAATGGGGCTAGGCTAAATGCTAACACATTCATAACACGCTGTACAGTGCACGCATTGAAAAAAGATATGTATTTATTAATTTGTCTAGGTTGAGGTAATAACATAGTTTAATATGGCAAAAGGGTAGACTATTCCTTTAAGGTGGTGGGCCTTTTGTCTCTATTGGCCTTCCACAACCCACTGAGGGACCCATGTGTTTTGTAGAAAAGAGGTCTTCTGTGCTGGAGAAGCACACTTTCCCTGACGTTTAGCTGATGGGCTATCTGTCCCGAGTGACCTTCCATATCTGTCTCTAGTGGTCTTCCATATCATTCCCCAGCGGCCTTCCATATCATTCCCCAGCCTACAAAGGATGCATCTATGCATAATGCAATGACACAGAGCCCCCCAGAAAGAAAAACCTACGGAACTTGCATTCTGTGCATTCACCCATGCCTGTGATGTTCTGTCCTACCATTGGATAGTTTTTGACAAACGTGCTCAGACGCAATCATCCTTAGGCGTTTCTAATGTGTCATTATGTATTTACTATGAACTTACCACAATATAGGAAATTCTTAACTATGGGATTATAAGGTGGTATATGTGATTTCTTTTCTCTGCAATTTTGAAATGGTATATGTAATTTCATAACCATGTGATCATGAGATGTAATGCGATTTCTTAACTGTTTAACCTTGAAGATGCAGCACACACTATTGCCCAAGAAAAATCTCCCCAAGGGGACAATAAAAGTGTACCATATCTTATTGTATCGTAATAACTGGTTTAAGCATGATATTTGCAGTAAAACTATAGTAATACAAATAGTAATCAAACTGCTAAAAATGTTCACTTTTTGACTAAAACCATTTTCCTTAAATTAAGATTTTTTTTATTAAAAATATATTTTTATGTTTAAATGCGCTACATAGTATTGTTACATCACATATGGGGGAGGGGCTTATCTGCAGAAAGTGAAAAGTACTTGATCATTATTGAATATGTGGCCAACAATAGCTAATTTTATATTGAACCATTAGAAGTAAAACTATTTGTCACTGCTCAACCAATGACAATAATTCAAAGGTGTTGTCTGACCAATGTAAGATGGAGTTGTGCTTTGTGGAAAGTATTCGTTATTTTTTCAATTCTATTAGCCAGCTAACATCAACAAGCCTCATGTACAGAGACCCACGTATAAAACCTTTATATAAAATCTAAATCTACACCACAGCTGTACATATCGGTATATATTCAGGTGTAGATGTGATGATGTCCAGTTCCTGGCATGCATCCCACTTAGTGAAAAGCACTGGCTAGCATATGTTAGGAGTTGGCGGCGGGCCACACAAAATCAAGCTTGTGAGTTCCAAAACCTCGAACGCTGACCCATTCAGAAGCAGACAGGAAAGTGACAAAGCTGTGAAAAGCACAAGAGCAGGTGTCCTCTGACAGAGCTCTGGAGAGCCATGTCATTTGTTTCTACATGCCCTCCATATTCAAGCAGACAAGGTGTCCCTTCTGGCCTTGACCAGGTCTGTGCTAATTGTCTGGAAGTTGAATGTGCTGAGATAGACGAAACCAGAATACATGAAAGCTATATTATATTATTAATATTTCTTTGTACAACTGTACAGTATTTCAATTGTCAATGAGGAAAAAATCAACTTTTTAACAGGAATAGTTTAACTGTCTATTCTCCTATATGACATCACTGGTGATATATTTCCTTGGCTCTGCAGGCTTCCTGGAGCATTATTAACCTAAAAATATGTTCTCATCATGACTTATTAAATTCAATTTATTCTCTTTTGATGTGGGTTAAGCTTGTTATCAAGGCTTACCTCGGTCGTCTTGTTTCCTTGATTAAATTTGTATGGTAGCATAAATTATGCAACCTCATGCATAATGCACCATTTAAATGCATGTTTTTAGATCTTCTTCTGAATACGCCTTTCTTAAAAAAAATTCCAACTTTGTAACTCAGCGTTTGGTTCTTGATTTTGGGTATGTACACATCAGACTCCTTTTGAGGGCAACTAAGGAAAAGTCATTTGAGAATTAAGTTAATTATTCATGAACCACAACTGTTTCATTTAGCAAATAAGCTAAATGTCATTCAATAGATATAAAGCAATAATATGTATGCAGCTTATATCCATTTTGCAACAATAATAAACAAAATAGCCTGACTAACCTTCAGCTGATGGTTAAAGGGGACATTTCACAAGACTTTTTTTTTAAATGTCAAATAAGTCTTTGGTGTCCCCAGAGTACATATGGGAAGTTTAAGCTCAAATTTTCCATCTAGATAATTTTTGTAGATGTGAGAAAAAATGTGCCGTTTTGGGGTGTGTCCTTTAAAATGCAAATGAGTTGATCTGTGCACTAAACTTCAGTGTCGTGGTTGGATAGTGCAGATTAAGGGGCGGTATTATCACTTTCTGACAACACAAGGGGATCCAAATTTCAATTACTTATTTTTTCACATGCTTGCAGAGAATGGTTTACCAAACTAAGTTACTGGGTTGATCTTTTTCATATTTTCTAGGTTGATAGAAGCACTTGGAACCCAATTATAGCACTTAAACATGGAAAAAGTCAGATTTTCACGATACGTCCCCTTTAATGCTAGGCCTAAATAAATAATAATTGATAAAACGTACTTTCATTCTTAATTCTACTGGGTTAGTTTTAACCCAATGACGGGTAAATATTGGACAAAACACATGTTGGGTTATAAATAAACCTATGCTGGGTTGTTTCAATGCAATGCTGGGTTGTTTCAACTCACCATTGGTTTATTTATAACCCAACATGTTTTCTGTTCAATATTTGCCCAACAGAA
Source organism: Paramisgurnus dabryanus (assembly GCF_030506205.2). NCBI lineage: Eukaryota > Metazoa > Chordata > Actinopteri > Cypriniformes > Cobitidae > Paramisgurnus > Paramisgurnus dabryanus. The sequence goes on from NC_133346.1 coordinate 14,982,517, forward strand.
TTTAGTGTTACAGACCACCCCTAGTTCTTTAAATGTCTCTGATGTTTTATTACGTATATTGCATAAACTGGAAAGGATTTTTTCAATCTGTCAAGCTGATTGGCTGACAATTGTTTATCAGTCTACCTGCAAAACAAATCCAGGTTCTCTACAGAATAAAAACCCTTTCAGAGACCTGTATTTACATGCAAGCATTGCTCCAGCAGAACCATTGAATAAAACATCTTCGTGTCACCCTGAGATAAACAGGAACACAAGCAGGATTTTGTGATGTTCAGGAACCCAACCTCAGAATTCATCAGCTGTGACTTTCACAGATTAATAAAGCAGAGAAATCCCACTTGAACTTTTCAAAATGAGATTCGACTGAGGTGAGTATTCTCCGTGGAGTCTGATCTGGAGGGATCCGTAAAGGAATTTAATGAGACCGAATTACCCTAGATAACTATTAAACGTTCACACTTTTTCTGTCATAATCCAAAAATCCTGGAAAAGCAGCTTTACCGTTTCTTTCTATTACTAAAGGTCAAACGTATTTCATGAGCTTTACCGTAAAGACCAAACTGAAAATGATCACCTAAATTATTATTTTTTAGTTCAGTACACAAAGAGAGATTTCTTGCACCGTTTGCTGAATGCGTGTGAGCTGGCAGGTGCCATGCTGACCGACGGGGCAGTTTGTATCGATGACATGTTGGAGCGAAGCAGAAACATGGACAGGCAGCTTGACATTTGTTGCTTGTGAGAAAGCGGCGGTGTGCTGGCTACACTATGGGCCAGGCCTGGTGGGAGACCAAGCCCTCATGCTGATCCACTCGACCCCTACTGGGTCTCCTCCATCGGCCCCTCCATCTGGAGAACCAGAGGGGCTCTGCTGTCTCCTCTAATGCTGGCCACCAGTCGGGAGTTTCATTGGGGATTAATTAGGCACAGGGAGGATTTCTGGAATAGGGCCACAAATACTCTGTTTTATATGATTTTATTGTGTGTTCATACAATCTAAAAAAGCTAAGTTGTTTTTAACTATAGAAAAACCCTACTGTTGGGTTAAATACATTTTAAAGAAAATTCCATATTTGACTCAACCATAGATTAAAACACCAATGGTTAATTCAAACCTAAAAGTTGTGTTTGTCTATATTTTACTAAACTGAACCATGGGTTAAAAACTACCCTGCATTTTTTTACATTAAAATTTGCTGTGGCAACTGAGATATTGGCAAAATTAGATATTTCTAGAAACGTATCTAAATATGGTGTCCTTGGGAACGATAAATCTGTTAAAAATTGTTGAGATCGGATAACTCAGAGATTGGCTTAATCGTTTAGTTCACAAAAAGTGTAAGGTTGGGATAAAAAAAGTTGACAGATTTATTGGCAGTAGTTTGATACCTCAGTGCATTTAAATGTATCGACTGTTTTTGGAAATGTGGAACCAGCACAATGAAAGGATACCTCATCACTCCTCGGGGCGTTCTGTCGATAAGTCCTAAAACAACAGCACATCTGATCTTGGCAGAGATTTCAGAAACAGTTTCAGCACAAAAAAACAGCTTCTTACAGTATTTCAGATTACCAGAAATAGACTTTAACCAGATGCAGAGCATTTAAATGAGTTCATTCTGCCCTGCCTGTGTATATTGGGGTCTTAAACTCTTCCTGGTTGTGGACAGCAGTTTTATTTAAAGGTTGCTTGTGTGCAGTTTCTATTGGTCTATCATCTTAAATAGATCACATTGTATATTCAACAGTAGATTAAAAATACATCTGTTTAACTTTGCATTTACTGAATGAGCACTGTGCTGCTTTACACTGACTGTGCTTTTAATTCCAGTGATTTTTATTCCGGTTTTATTCTTTTTCACACATTTTAAACCGTTTTTATTAAAGGTGGGGTGAGTGATTTTTAAAAAAACACTTTGTAAAAGGTACACAATTGTAGTTAATCAGCAGGAAGGGGCGTGTCTACTAACCAACATCGTTGCCTGGGTTGCGTATGTGTGGGACGGGTCTATCAAAATAAGGTCCAGATTCTATTGGGGTAGGGGTGTGTTTCTTTAGGTGATTTGAAATATCAACATTGGCTTTCAGATTATGCACCCCGCCTTTAAAATCACATTTATTTTATTTTAAATTCTCATGTATCTTTGTTGTATTGTTTTTTTACTTTTTTTATATTGTTTTCTCATTTCTATGTATGACCTCTGTGTACGAAATGTGCTATACAAATAAACTTGACTTGCCTATTCATTTTGTTATAAAATCCTTGTATTGAATCATTGAATTACTGTATGTTTTTGTGATGTTCACATGGTACATAATAACAAAAAATCTCAAAACACGAGGAAGTGAGTGCATATTTACACAGAAAGTTAGATGATAAGACTCAACAGCATTATGAAAGTCTTAGGCCACCACCAGTTGTTTTACAAAACTTTTAATGGCAATTTTTATTAAAGTGATAGGTCACCCAAAAATTAAAGTCCTGTCATCATTTACTCACCCTGGTATTGTAACAAACCTGTATTGTTTTTTTTTTTTTTTTTTTTTTTTTTTTTGCTGAACACAAAGAATGATATTTGTAATCAAGCAGGAAGCAGAGCACCATTGACTTCCATAGTAGAAAAAAAATAAAGTCAATGGCGCTCCAGAACTGTTTGGTTACAAACTTTGTTCAAAATTTCCTTCTTTGCTTTTAGCAGAACAACGAGATTTATGCATGTTTGAAACAAGTTGAGGCTGAGTAAATAATGACAGAAAATTCATTTTTAGGTGAACTATCCTAGAAAATAGCTACATTTAGTACACTGCAAAAAATGACTTTCTTACTTAGTATTTTTGTCTTGTTTTCAGTAAACAAAAAATATCAACTTTTAGTAAGAACAAGCAAAAAAAAATCTGCCAATGGAATAAGAATTTTTTTTAAAAATAAGTTTACTTTTTCATAAACACTTAATTAATTTTTTCTTAATCCATTGGAAGATTTATTTTATTTATATTTATTTTTTTGCTTGTTTTAGGCACACATTTGCTTAAATTTTATATTTTTTGTCTAAAAACTATCATTTTGCTCATCTAGAAAATACATCTTAATTTAAGAATTTTTAGATATTTTTACTGAAAACAAGACAGAAATACTAAGTAAGAAACTAAATATTTGCAGTGTATATTAGAAGTATTTAGTGTGACCTCTTCTGGCAGGAAGCACATCTCAAACTCTTTTAAGGAGACTGAAGTCATTAAATGAAAATTAGAAATTAGGATCCTTCTGTAGGGGGAGCACACTCTAAATACTTCACATTTTAGCGTATAATTGTATTCTGTTTTTAATACTGCATACACATTTTCTGTATTCCCGGTTGTGTTTTAAAGAAACTTGGAAATAATAAAGTATATGATCACTGTTCCGTTGCAAAAGCAACACATCTAATAGCGGCATGGTGGCCTAAGACTTCTGTACAGTACTGTATATATAATTTGTGTGAGTAAACTGGTGTGTTTTCACACTTATTGTGTTGGTGAAAGGCAGCTATTTTGGCAGAGGGAGAGATGCGAGGGTTTCGTCTGGCAGAGCAGACGAGAGGATGGAGAGAAACGGCAGATGGCTTGATGTGTTAGGGGAACTCATCTGCAAGTGGTTGAGGGGAAGTCCAACAGTGCCACACACACGGTCATGAAGGGCGATGGGTGACAGAGGAGAAGAAAATAAAAGAACCGGAGAGAGGGAAAGCAGAGGACAGGGAGAGTGTTAAAATGGCCTGGGATGTGGACCAAGCAGAAGTTGCCTGAGGATATTCCAGTCCGACCTGAATAACAAGGATAACCACAGAGGGCCTGACAGGAATGAAAAGCAGGGGCAAATAGACTTGAGCAATGTTTTTGCTTTTCTATTGGGTGAACCCTGCGACTTTCTGAATATATTAATATTATTTACAAGTATTTATGCACAAGCTTTAGGATTTCTTTAAAGCAACACTATGTAGTTATTTTACCTTTAAATAATGTCTCTAAAATCATTTCAGTGATAGAACTACTTTTAACTGGACAAATTGTACTGTTGCTGCAATCTGAGCAACCTCCTAGCTGCTACAAGCACAAGCACACTCTGAAAGTGGCGGTGGAGGGTAGGAAACACAGCCCCGCCCCTCCCCCTGCCTGCAGTAGAGTGTCTGATACCAGGCACTGTTGCGCTTTTCAACCACATGGGGGAGCTGTAAGTCATTTTTACATGGAAACTACATAGTGTTGCTTTAATACCATTTTTGTTATATAAAATATAACTTTGATATCTTTAATATTGACTGAGACCATAGTCCCTTTCACACATACAGTCTTTACTGGTAATTTACTGGTAAATTGCAGTTAACATGTCATGTGTGAACAGAACCTTTCCGGTAAATCAGTGCTCCCAATTTACCAGTAAGACAGGTTGTAAGATTAACTGTAATTTGCCGGTAAGCGCTGTGTGTGAACGAAAAATATAGCATTACCGGCATTTAGATGACGTCAGACCGCGCTGACAGATCGGGCGGGCCAATCAGAAAGTTTTTTATACAGGTGACGCGGTTTCCCCCAGACTGTTTACGGACGTTTCCACACACATGTTGCTTAAAAGTCGAGCACACCTGAAGTTAACATCCACATTTCTTCACCAAAGTTGTTTAAAACAGCTTACCATCTAATTGCCAAATTGCCGACGTCCTTAGCACACCATCTGTGAAGCCTAATGTGCAACCGCGCAGGTTCCGTTTGACGCCGCCTAACGCAATGTTGTTTGGTCACGAGCAACTTCGCGACCGTTTGCCACAGATGTGAAAACAACAAAATACGGACCGTGGATATTAAGTCATAACCCGCCGTTTACAAATACGACACGGACGGAGCTCGCCGGCCGCGCGCCACAGGTAACTTCCGCTTTCTCTCCGAATTTACCGGTATTTTGATACTGATGTGTGAATGATGTCTTACTGGTAAAAAGACGGAATGTCACTGCATGTGTGAACAGCACATTTTTGTATTTACTGGTAAATTCATTCTGGTAAATTCATGGTAATTTACCAGAATTACTGTGTGAAAGAGGCTAGTGTCAAAGATTGAAATCATTGAGTGCTTTGATTATGATTATTAGATTATTAGACCATAGCCTCAAATTCACAGACATTGTGACATATATTTACTAGGGCTGTCAAAAGATTAATTTACAATATTTAAGTTTATGTTAGATTAATATATGTGTGTGCACTGTGTGTTATTATTTTGGAAAAATAAAGTTCGGACCAGACGCTTATTTTTTTTCTTAAGTTTCTTAAATTTTCATGATAAATAAATAAATAAATAAATTTATTTATTTATTTTTGTTTATTTACATTTTGATATATTTTAAACTATATATAGATTCAAAAATATATACATACATAACAATTTTCTTAAATGTATATGTGTGTATTTACAAAATAATTATATACAGTGCACACACATAAATTATGCAAAAACAAAAATTTATTTTGCATGCGATTAATCAGCTCTAATATTTACATATATTTATATATTTGAATGTGTGACTTTACGACAAAATGTTGTATACTGTAAAAAAGCATCGTCCGAGGGGTGCTAATTCAAAATAAGTGTTCGGAGTGTCATGTGTGTTGCTTACGTTATCAAAATATGTGTTTGTTGCATCATGTGAACCATATGCATCATGTGTTTTGTCAAAATAAGTGCCTGCTGCGCACACGTCAAAACCCTGCAAGTATCTGGCAAACGCGAGCGTCTCTTTTATCATTAAATATTTGCATAAACACATTTGGCAGTCACAGAGTAACTTACAGTGCATTCAATACAACATGTGCATACGTATTGGATTAAACCTCCATCCTAGTTGTTATAGGAATTATTTGCAACCGGTTAAATGTTTCCTTTACAACAAGTTACAGTCAAATGTCTAATAGTACTGTATGTCAACTTTATATAACCCATGTTTTTATTCAAAGCAACGATTTGCATTCAAGGTTGATTTTGTTATTAATTTTTTTCCCGAATCAAACCTACAACCTTTTACACTGCAATGCAATGCTCTATTAGTTGAGCTACAGTAATACAGAATAAAACCTTTTTCTGTTGGTTGATCTAGTGTCTAGATTCCTGGTGTCTGTATTCATAGGCATCGCAGCATCATCATTAGCACTCAGCGCTGACCTTGTATGTTTCAGGCACCATTGCAGCAAAGGAATTTCTCTTTTTCTCCATCTTCAGTTGTCCAACCACTCCAGTCCATCTTTGATCTCAGTGTCTGGGCCACCTGCTGTATAACCATGATGTCTCATTAGACTAATGTGTGTTTTTGCATTGAACCTCAGGCAATCTAGAATAATGCGGTTATTTGCATAGAAAATCTATGAGTTCACAGAAGCGTGTGCTGTTCGCTGTCAGATATAAGGTACGTCTGATCAAAGAACTGACATAAATGCCCGCTGCGTTGACAATGCACCCTGTAAAGAATTCATATGTTTGTGGAAATGCGATTTAACTACTTTGTCTGAAGATCTATACCCAATAAAAATAGCCCAACTGTAGGTAAACAAATGAATGCTGTGCTGCCTTTTTCTTTTCTAATATGCATGTTTATGCAGCTGCCCACTCGCTTCCTACTACACAAATATACACCTGCAAGATGCCCTTTAGTTTTCGTGACAAATCTTGTGTGGAAATATGAAGCACTGATTATTTCACAAGAGGATTTATGCAACCTTCAAGTGGAGTCTTAAGTACAATTTACATTAATGACCAAGCAAGCTTGTATTTACCAGTGGGAAACTCACTCAAATGTTCACAAAAGAAAATGGTGTTGTTGTGTACTTTTGTACAGTGGCGACCCATGACTTCAATTTTGGAGGGCGCTCAATGCGAAGTTCGTCACAACATGTATGTAGCCCATCATGTGTGTGGTTCCTTTTGTGTTCTGTGCATCGAGATATCTTGTGTGCATCATGTGTCTCGTCAAAATAAATGCCTGCTGTCTAAAGGGTTAATGCATCGAGCCACCAAAATAAACATATGATGAATGAATCATGATGGGTCCTTATGTTTTTGTGACAGGTGCATAACACATGGACATGTGCTCTTAATCGCAGTTAAGCTGTTAATCGATTATGATGATTTATAAAAAACATCTGTTTGTATAAATGGCATACAAATAATTAAGAAACCAAATCATAATACATTTGAATTGCATTTCTTTATTCCTAAAGTGATAAAGATTAATTTCATTAAGGAACTTAATGTCATCATTTATAATGTGATATTATATTTAGTAGAATATTTATATTTAATATTATTTTATATACAGTAGATAAATAAAAGTTTAAAGGAGCATTTAAGTCTTAGCACTGTACAGTCTAAACATCTGTCAGAATGAATCGCTCTTATAAGCTTTGTTTTCAATGTCGTAGCCATCTTATTTAATTATTGACCGAAATAACAGAAACGGGATTTGACAACATGTAAATTGGCTCATATGATTGGCCGGTTAGAAGTGTTAGCATGACATTGTCTCAAAGGATGCTCCATTTTCAGTGCACTCTGAAGGCCACGATAATAAATAAGTGATTGGCGTTTATGATATTGTTTATATTTTCAAAAAAAGTCCAATCATGGCAACTGATTTTCCAGATTTATTCATATCGTTTACTGACAGCTTTGCTGTGGCTAGTGAGATGGGATTATTGTTTCGGGCTGTTTTGCACAGCAACATCCAATTTAGGGGACAATCAAGACACAAATTGAAGGACAATTTACTTTATATAAAAATCTATCTGTATTGGTAATAAAAAAAGAAACCTTTTATAAGAGGAAATTGCAAGTTTCTGATTAATTTTTGTTTAGTTCTAACCAAATTTTTACATTCTCACTGGGCCAATATAAAAAATACAAATTTACACCTAAAGAGTTCATATTAGCACATCAGATGTGCATTTTGGTACCAATGGTATACACATCTGTACCTGAATGTTAAAAATTAGGAGCTTTTTAAAATGTTTCAGTCCAATTTGATTTCAAGGAAAGTCATGTTATAGTAATTCAAAATTTGAATAATTTATTTGTGCACTGTAAAAAATACTTTGCTGCCTTAAATTTTTTTTAAGGCAGCTTATAAAATATAGTCGAGAAAAGTCAACTTAATTTTATTAGTAATAACAACTCACCTATAGTTATAACAACTCATCTCTAGTCAAGATAAATAATAGTAAGTTGAAATGACTTGTAAATCCGAGTTGATTCAACAAATTTTTTTTAAAGGCAGCAAAGTATTTTTTACAGTGTGTCCATGGCACAAAATACAGCTTTTTTTCGTGTCTTGAGCACAAATGTCTTTTTCGTGACACTAGCACAAATTTCTATGAATAATTTTTCGTGTCCGTGGCACGACTTTTTTTGTTGTCATTTTATGTATTGTTTTCTAATTTTATTTCCTATTTTTAAATCATTGTCGCTTGAGGTTAGGTTAGGTTTGGGTTAGGATGTACTTTTATGTATTGGTTTACATGTTTTTTCTTCCGCTTTTAAAACATTTCTCACCTGGAGTTGGGGTTAGAGTTGGGGTTTGGGTTAGGATGTCTACAAATGTAACAGAAAGTGATTTTAACACCAACCCCAAGCAACAATGGTAAGAAAATAGAAATAAGCTATGAGAAAACAATATATAAAATGACACTGAAAAAAAAGTTGTGCCATGGACACAAGAAACTGTTTATAGAAATTTGTGCAAGTGTCACGAAAAAAAGTTGAATTTCGTGCCATGGACACGAATAATTTAATACAATTTTGTATAACACGACTTTCCGTGAGATGTTTTGTTTCAGCCCCAGTGACGACTTGGGACCATTTTTTTCTGACAGTGTTGAGTTTTTTTATTGATGGTTGTCATTGTTTTATTATACAAACCTAACACTAAGATGTTCTGAGCAAAATTTTGCTTGTTTTTAGCTATGGCTATATTGTTATTTTGCACACCAATTCTGGTTGTCCTAAGCAAATGAGTAACCAAAAGACAAAAGACGGACAATACGCAGTTGCTGGCGGTGTGCATGCAGCTAAGATGTTGTTTCATATCTGAATTTTGATAAATAATAATCCCGTTGTTTAAGTATGCGAACAAACATCACTAATAAACTGTAATTGTCTATAAAATCTGGCTTTGTGCTTGCAGCAGAGAGGTCATTGAAAACAATGAATAATGCAGTCCAATTTGAATATTAACAAATGTTTTGCAATCCACTCTGCTGATTATCTAAGCGCGTGTTTGGTCACTTATGAGGTCGACAGCTTTTGTTCGCTAATGTACCCAGTCATTGTAGCAAGTACTTAAAACTGCTCAATATTAATCTTGACTTTTTGCTTCTTTCCCACCTGTACTGTTTGTAATAAAGAGCTGCTGTGAGACTGTATGCCACTGAAAGGGAAAATCTCCCAGGTCTGCTCTTAGGATGCAGAGCATATAAATGGTAAATGTCCACTCAAAACCTCAGACGGCAATTTTGTTCTCAGCAAAGTGACTCTTTGGAGAAAAATGGAAGATGCAGCTATTCACAGACCTAAAGACGGCGAAACCGATCGTGTGACATTAAGCGACTTGACATAGAGTGCACAAGTCACATGGACTACATTTATTGTGCATTGGTTTTTTTTTAAAGCTTGAAAGTAGTGATCACCATGAATCGAGAGTGTTCACCGAGAGAGGATTTTTAAAAACATGAGACCCTACCTGTGAAAACCCAGCTAAAATCATTTTTTGTTTTCTACTTAAAATAATCCTACATAATGTAAAGGACATTCTGTGAAAATATACACTGCAAAAATGATTTTCAAGAAGCAATTTTCTTAGTATTTTTGTCTTGTTTTCAGTAAAAATATCTAAATATTCTTTAATTAAGATGCTTTTTCTTGATGAGCAAAACGACCCAAGAAAATACGTTTGATTTTAGACCAAAAATATCAAATTTAAGTGATTTTGTGCATAAAACACGCACAAAAAAATCTGCCAATGGGGTAAGCTAATTTTTCTTGAATTTTTCTTCTATTTGGTGTTTAAGAAAAATTGTAAATATTTTTTGCTTACCCCGTTGGCATATTTTTTTTGCTTGTTTTATGCACAAAATCACTTACATTTTATATTTTTGGTCTAAAAACTAGACTTATTTTCTTTTATGTCGTTTTGCTCATCAAGAAATCGTAATTTAAAATTTTTTAGACATTTTTACTGAAAACAAGACAAAAATACAAAGAATTTTTTTTTGAAAATCATTTATTGCAGTGCAACTCCTAAATCTTTACCCTAAGATGTTTTAAAAACAACATAATCAGTGATACTGTAGGTTAGGAACAACACACTAAATTCATTGTCCCAGACATCTCTGTGTTGTTATTGGAACAACACATTTGGTGTTACTTTTAACACAATTTGTGTTTTATTTGAACACAAAATCAATGCAAAACGACACATAATGTGTTAAAAGAATAATAATGTGAAATCAAACTTTAATGCTCCTAAACTCATAATTAGATTATGAAATTTTAGCCTTGATTTTTACAAATGCTTACCTTTGAAGTTTATGGGAACACTTTTGTACATTACACAATTTCCTATATGCATAATGTTAACGTAACGATATGTTAAACCCTGAAAAATGCAGGCAATATGCTAGGTGCATGTAAAGCATTAAACAACGTTCTTCAAAAGATGGATTTTATAGATTTTATTTATTTATTTTTTGGAGTCAGAGCGAGAGCAAAGCTGGTGATTTAATTAATTATTGAAGAAGGGAAAAAAGAATAAAACAAAGAAGAATGTTGAGAGATAGAGAGAAAGTAGGGCCAGCATTGATTTTCAAAGGCCCTCAGTTTTCCCCTTGGCTTGTATCAGAGTCTCGGCGGTTTAGGTGCAGAAAATATGCAGCCGGTGTCTGAAGGCTGAATCGGGGAAAAGGTTGTTGGTCAGAATTGAAACAAACGTCTGTGATGTGAAAAGGGAAACTGAACGACAGAGCCACAGAGGAAAAAATGGAACACCTGCTGTGCTCTGGCTTTCAATTACTACTTATAAGATTTGAATGTAATAAGGTTAATTAGCCACTATAATTAGTTAAAACACATTTCAGCGACAACTCGCAGCTGCTAACTTGTAAAAACATCCACATTCAAGGTGCTCTTTTAGATTGGGTTGTTCTCGCCGCTGTTGGGATTTCTCTGTAATTCCAATGCTAAGATAAACAGTCTACTGTGGTGTGGGAGGCATGTTCTTTCATTACAAGAAGGCACCGTGCACACGAGCGATTATGCTTTATAATATTATAGCACAGGATGACGAGTAAATTAGCAGTTTGTGTTTTTGTTGAGTTTACTGGAGGCTCTCGCACACACAGATGTTGCGTCTACACATTGCTGGGCTTGTAAACAGTGCAGTATAATTCATAAAAGGATAATCCGTGACGTACAGTGTATTTCTGCGTCTGTATCACCTGACAGCTGAAGTTTGAAAATCTGCACCTTCTGTGCCTTGAGGTCAGAACAGAGTAGATTTTTATGTGACACTCCAAAGTGAGAAATATGTTGTGGGGCTTTGACAGTCTCTTTGTGTGGAAGATTTCAGAAATTCTCTATTTTTTATTTTCAAAACTTAAAAACTTTGATCGGTCACGTGGCACACTGGGTGCTGTGGTGAGTCCGAGACTGTGTTTTGCTTTTTGACACATTTATACTTATTTAACGTCATTATTGTATTTTTGCCTTGGTTGTTTGTTTTGGACATGTGCTATATTAAACTAAAATGGCAAAAAACAACATGATCCAGACTGATCCCACGGAAAGTTGCGTTATAGTCATGCAAAATTTGATCAATTTATTGGTGTCCATAGCACGAAAATCTGCTTTTTTCGTGACACTCGCACACATTTCTATAAATGGAGTTACACAACTTTGTTTTTCATTTTGTTTCATTTTATGTATTGTTTTCTCATAGTTTTTTCCTATTTTCTTAACATTGTCGCTTGGTGTTGGGGTTAAAATCACTTTCTGTTACATTTTTAGACATCCAAACCCAGCTCTAAACCCGGCTCCAGACGAGAATAGTTTTAAAAGCGGAAGTAAAAACCATTTAGAAACCAATACATAAAAGTACATTATAACCCAAACCCCAAATCTAGCCCCAACCCCAAGTGACAATGATTTAAAAATAGGGAAATAAAAGAGAAAACAATACATTAAATGACACGAAAAAAAGAAAATCGCGCCACGGACACGAGAAACTATTTATAGAACTTCATGCGAGTGTCACAAAAAAGACATTCGTGCTCAAGGCACGTAAAAAAGCTGAATTTCGTGCCATGGACACAAATAAATTGATCAAATTTTGCATGACTATAACACATGTTGGTTTGATTGCAAAAACATTAAATCTTATATGGATTTTTAAACAAGCGGCCTGATCTTATATACACTGTAAAAAATGCTGGGCTATTTTCAAAAAGGGATGAGCTCAGGGGCTGAGTTACAGTTAACCCAAAATCTTTTATATTTGACCAAACAATGGGTTAAATAACCCATCATTTTGGGTTGAAACAACCCAGCATGGGTACAACCCAGAGCCTGGGCTTGTCCCTTTTTGACCCAATGCTGGGTTAAAAATAACCCAGCATTTTATAAGTGTGTATGAATTTTTACGATTTGACACTTTTGTATAAGTGAATTGCACAAAAGTGTACTATTAATAGAAATAAAACAATATTGAAAGCCCACCCTGTAACCCTGCCTCTAACCCCAACATCACAGGGGTGACCCTGGATAACAAACCAGTCATAAGGATACATTTTTATTGAGGTTTATCATCTTAAAGTTGAACAAATTTGCTTTCCAATATTTGGTTGAGGAATCTGAGAGAGTGCAAACAAACCAAATATAGAAAATCGCCCTAAAAGTTGTCCTAGTCCTTAGCAATTGCATCCACTCACAGAAATAAAGTTTTGATATATTTAATGTACAAAATATCTTACTTAATATACTAATATTTTTTGGCATAAAATAAAAATCTAAAATTTTGACCCATACAATGCATTGTTCTTCAAATATACCCGTGTGACTTAGGATAAAGGTTTTGTGGACCAGGGTCACAGGGGTAAAAGCAAATCATACAAAAATGTACAAATTAATACAAATTAACCACCTCGTAAAATACATTCCTTGAGCTTGTATTGAAATAATCCAACAATTAACATGTTTAAATCCCTTTTCATTTTGGTGACAATATGCAGAAACGATTTAGAAACATGTTAAATAAAACCAATGTTGTACAATCAAAATGATTATTTATACAAATAATTAAAAACCAAATACTCAAGGCTTGGGAATCTGTACAACTCCACTGTTTAATTTTGCTGTAGCAGGGTCTAGTTTTAAGTCTGTCCTCACTTCTACAGTCTAGATTACAATATTGCATGTTTTTATTCAGTCTCAAAGTGGCATGCTTTGAAACAGTGAAAAACTGTAGCCCACGGCACAACTTGGGAATGTTTCCAAAAATCCACAATAATGCGACCCGCCGAGAGAGATTTAATTAAGCATGCACATATTAAGATTGTCCACATGGCTATAAGTTTAATTTAGACTTATTTGAACCAACGACACATAAAATGTAATGTGTAGACCACAATCCCAAATACAGAGCCTGTGGGCGTCAGGCTGGCACTTTAGTTAATAATGCCCAAACCATTCAAAATAATCCTTCTATTGTGAGGCTTCAATAATCTGGTATTAAGTTAGGCTTAAAATAAACAGAATAATCAAATACTGCAACATAATAAAACATAAGATATATATATATATATATATATATTTTTTTTTTATGTAAAATTTACTCAGCTACTGCTCTGCTAAGATTTGATTGCCGAACGGCTTTATATGATTACAGAGTTGTGGGCTGGTTTTCATTTTACGGGATTACGGAATGACGAATGTTATCCTGAAGAGAATGGCAAGGTGGTCACAATGGCTTTGTGTTATTTGAACACGCATCAAAAGAACGACCACTGAGAACAGTACAAATCTGAAATGTGCCATCCCTCGCTATATCCGATCGTATTGAACTAAACAATTGGTCCTTCCAAACCTTCTTCTTAGGGTCTTCATACTCTTCTCCGTCTCTACGACATCGGTTTCACCTGTGTCAGCTTTCAATCTTCTCTTTGTGGCAGTGTAATCCTCTCTTTGTGACCGCTATCATGTTTGTATTTTCGATATAATAGGCAGAAGCTTTTCTGTCTAGAAGGATTGACGCTTCGATTGTTACCAGCAAGCCTTGTTTACAGCAAGACTGAATGTGTAAAATGAGTTCCTGTCGAAAATTGAATAAGAAGAAAGAAAGGACAGGCCAAATTCCTGGTTTTGAGGACTGTTAAGTTGAAACCAGGAGCAGAGCTGTATTCCCTCGGAGCTTAAATAACAGGTTTTAGCAGCTTGCAGAAGACTCCCAACTTGACATTCTGAGCTGACAGATATGAAGTCTGGTGTATACATTGCTGCCCCCAACAAAATCTGAGAAAAAAGTTAGCAGCAAGAAGTGAAAATTTGCACACACTGTTATTTTTAAAGTGTTGCTTTTGATAACAATTCAATGTTTCGGGCTACAGATAATAATAAAGATTTACAACAGAAGTATGTAATTGGGTAAGTTTAAGAGGACAACAAGCTTGCCCTCTGTATAATACTGCAATACTGTCATTTCTTTCAAAAACAATATTAAATCATGCTAGCTTTATGCTAACTTCATGCTAAATATGTTACCATCATGCTAACTTCATGCTTAATCATGCTAACTTCATGCTAAATCATGTTAGTTTTATGTTAAATCATGTTAGCATCATGTTAGCTTCATGCTAAATCATGTAAGCATCATGCTAGCTTCATGCTAAATCCTGCTAACTTTATGTTAAATCATGTTAGCTTCCTGCGAAATCATGTTTACGGTTAGGTAGACTGCTAAACTAAACATATTTTTTGTTTCTGCTAATTTGTTTAAACGTTCAGGCCAGGCTTTGTTTAAGCCAACTTAAAGTTTGTCTACAAATTTTTCTATCTAGTTTTAATTTAAAATTATGTGTTTGTGAGTGTGACAAACAATAACAATCATAAAAAGCAAGTAAGTATACTTTATCTCCACCGAACGCCTCTGAGCTCAAATAATCTTTAAGATTGCTTTGTCATTTTCACACACATTGATTTAAATTACAATAAACAATTCTCAGCCAACAATCCCATGTGGGGCCCAAAGAAGTTGCATAAGGGCTATCCAACTGGGACCCGGCAAATGTTTAGCTCCCTAGCTGTCACTTGGGCAGTACAGCCTAAGTAATACCTTTCGTCATTGAAGTTGAACCAATAGGAAAACAACACTGATCACAAGAAGAGCATTTAGCAAAAATGTAGACCAAGCATTCAAGGTCATGTGATCACTCTTCAGGTTCCTCTGAACTCAGCAGAATGGCAGCATTGATATTCTTCAGTGCCAAAGCTGGCACGAAGAACAGTAAATAAATAAAAAATGCCCAGAATTCAAAATGTCATCTCCCCTAATGCTTGCAAGCATCGCTGTTAAATCCCTTTCCCCTTGGTCAACACCGACTGGCTCATTACAACAAATCAGGATCTTAGGGGACGGATCGCTTTTGAAGTTTTGGCAAGGAATGGCATGCAGCTGACAGCTTCGTGTTGGGAATGAAACGGAAGAGCATGTCCTGTATGAATTTCGTGTAGTTGTGCTATCCGAATCAAACTCCTTCTGGAACGCAGCGTTCACCATGTGACCGACGCAAGCATGTAAGTGTGTGCGCTATACTATAGCACAAAGGGACCGAATGGACTGCATTTGTGTGCATGACATTTTGTGCCTCTCCCATGTGTGCATATTAATGACACGTGGTATTTCTGAAGCCCAATAAAATATGCCCTCTGATGGCGTCGGCGGTCGGTGTGGGACGTGGCAGGGGGTTCGGATGGAGACTGGCTTTCAAAGGCGACCTGCCTCTTGTTTGGTCTGAGAGAACAAGCTCAGTGTGATGGTTGTGTGACCTGAATTGCAGCAGACATCACTGTGGATTAAACCTGCTGCATACGCAGTCTGTCAGAATTTCAACGACGCATTTTATGAACTTCAATAATTGTTCGAAAACCACCTGGAGTTTTAGTTTTTTTCATGTTTCTGGGTTTGCCAAGCAGGAGTTTGTGCTCATTCTGCACGCTTGATGATAAATTTGCTGGTGAACTGTATCTGAATTTGTAATTTGTTTATCAGAGGGATACATTATTAGAGGTTCGCTCGGCTTTGCACTTATTTGGATGTATCTTTTGCTTCTATTTTTGCCATACAGCATCGTTTTGCATAAGTTAATAGCGGGGCTCGTTCACTTTGAAGTTCGAAAAAAAATTTAAGCCACTTTTTTCCTTGATTCACTCAGCAGACAGAAAGAAACACAAAAATAAGAAAGACAGTAAAGATACTACAGACAGACATATAGTTAGACAGACAAATGGACAGAAAGAAAGATAGATGGATAGACGGAGAGAGAGAGAGAGAGATAAGAGCTGTTGTATGATCTATGATCACTGGCACCTGTAAGTGAAAGAAATCTAATAGCAGCTTTTTCTGAAGGATACACAAACACACAGCAGAGCGCTGCACTCCTCTCAACGCTTCAACACCCTTCATTCATTGATGCTTTGCTTTTGACACTCATCCGTCTGCTATCATTAACACCGAGCTTTACTCACTGTATAAAAACCACACACTTATCTTTCTCACTGTCTTAAGTACAAACACAAGAGGGCAGAGATGCTTTTCGGGGGTCTTGCTTTCTCTTTAAGCAGCCGACAGAGCCAATTTAGCAGTTTTGGCAGTTTAACTTATCAGGTTAACGCACCAGGGATGTTGAGGCTAAATATCTAGCAATTAGCAAAGCCACTTTTTACTTTTTTACTTTCTTGCAGTACCTTAGACACCATATGAATATGATTTACTCACCAGACGTGCTATCAAGTCTACGATGCATAATACGAGCCAATCAGGCAATAGCGTTAACACGGCCATTAAAGTAGCACTGATCGCTATTTGCATTACACATTTTTGAAAGATTTGGAATTAGTTTGATTTACATAGACATTTCATTTAAACGATAATGATGGTATTATGCTTGAAATACTTTGTCTCTCGCACACAAGTGTTGCTGATGTCTTTGCCTGGCTAGGATTGCTGCTGTCATTGTTAGAGAGTGCTCACAAACTCCCATTTTATATAAGCGTTCATTTAAAGCCTGCATTCAACTGTCTGTAATTGTACCGGGCAAATTGCAGAGTTTTGTGAATATGGCACAATCTGTAATGAGACTCATTTACATAGAAAGGGGGTGTGTTTGCATAGAAATATGACAATGACTTAATTACTATTTTTTTTAAATGTGTTATTTCTAGAAAAGTCTATGTCGTAGAATTAACAACCACAGGCAGCTCGCCCATTCGTACAATTGAGTTTTAATGGTGCAGGTACTTTTAAATGACCATAACTTGCTTAATTTTCTACCAATTTCAAACGGTTTGGTTTTTTACAAACGTTATTAACGTGGCTATAAATCTGGATGCTTTAACATGTTTCATGATTATTTTTGTATAAGTATGCAGTGTCATAGGTACATCTTTGACGTTTATAACAAACCAAACCGTTTGAAAATCGGCAGAAAATTAAGCAAGCTATGGTCATTTAAAAGTACCTGCACCATTAAAACTCAATGCTACGAGTGAGCTGGCTGCCTGTAGTAAGATGGCCGCCAAATGCGGAAATTCCACTCAATTGGCCAGCAGTGCGGGCGAGACATTTATTATACATATCTATGGTTCGCACTGTTTGATTGTCACTCGCATAAACGAGCACCGATTTGCCTCTGATTTCATTTGTCTGCAATTTATCAAAACCTGCCGGCGACTCAAAATCAAAGCTAAAATCTTGCAGTCTGAACTCAGCATAATGTATAATGTCCCGAGCAGCAATGTTTTCCTTGAATTCTAGCACGAACCCAAAGTGTTTGGTGTGGTCTTTAGACTATTACTCCCCGCCTCTTTAATTTTTGTTTGATTTTGTGAGTGTGTGAAAGTTTCGCAAACTTATTTAATCAATTTCACTGTAATATCTGAGAAAACCCTTATGTAAGCATGAACAAAACGTTGTGTAGCATGTTTACTAACAACACAGGCAGCGATACTCTAACACAGTAATATTAGTGTGCATCAACTGCCTGATGGCACGAAAATTTTTACGTATTTTACAAGTTGGTTAATTTGTATAAATTCGTACCAAGTGAATAGTACAAAAACATACAAATTTTTATTTAAAAAACCATTAGTAATTTCATGCTGTAGAAACAGGGCGTGTCATTATGATTGGCATGGTTGAATGGGGCGCGCGAGCGTTTGGGCGGAAGTTTCATACCGCGGCTCCGCCTCCTGCTCCACGGATGATTCCTTCTGCGCATGCCTTGGCTCCAACCTGACGTTTTTACATAACATGGCGGCGACCATGGTTGGACATTTTTAGCTTCAATTCAATACAATGGAAGGAGGCAACGTCACGTCGTCCATCTTTTTTTATAGTCTATGGGTGCAACAGGTATAAATTCTACGTAGGACTTTTACGCGGAAATGTGTCTCTCTTGTCTACATGTGATTCGATTTACCAAAGTGCATCATAATACCGTACTAATATTAAGTTTGAATGTTAATCTCAGACCTTAGTTTCCATTTCTTCTCCTTACATCTCAATGTGTATCTTTTAGATCTTCCTCCACATTTCCCCTCAGATTCACCCACACGTCCCAGCAGAAACGACATTAATTGGTTCAGTGTACAAAGTAATTATCTCAGGTAATAAAGACCCTGTATAGAATAAGAGCAGAAGGACTTTTTTAGTCCCACGGGTGAATGAGACTGGAGTATCTTTCTTTCATGTGTATTAATTGAAAAGGATGGGACTTTGGTTGTGAAAAACTCTTGGGCAATGAGCCATGCAGGGACTTTAGGGTTTTAAAGTCTCGGCCACTGTAATTGTACGTCTGAAGCTTTTCATGTTAAATGCTGCGTGTGTGGGGTTCATAACAATTTGTAATCACAGGAGAGTTTCAAGAATGTAATTGAAAATCCGCATGGCGGCCTGGCAACTTTAAAATAGGAATAGTGGTATTGGTTATGATCAGTACCTTCATTTTATTGTTTTTTATTTTTGTGTGTGTGTGCGTGCATGGGTGTGTAGATGAGAGTGTGATAAAGTTTCAATTTAAAACATACTAAAGTAAAAATTACCGAAATACTTTTTTGAGAAAGCTGTTCATAATGCCAAGAAGCAATTCCTTCAATGTTATGACGCATGCAATAATGCATGTGAATGCTCTAGTTCAGGGGTTCTCAAAGTCCGGACTCCGGTCCGGATCCGGACCCGACGGGAACTTGATCCGGACCCGCGTCAACTTCATTTTACAAGTGCATTAATTTCTATGTGATGGATTAAATGTGTGCATTTGCTACGTTACAAATGCATATTAAACTTGTAAACCATTCGTTTAGTTTTCTTTACTTTTTGGATTTAAGATTATTCCTGGTCCGAAAATAAAACGAGTTATTTAAAAATTTCCTGTGTCACGCTGTAGCCATCACACCCAGATATTATGCACAGCTACTTCATGTACTATGGCTTTTGATCAGTAAGTCCTTATCAATCTGAAATCACTGTTGGTTTGAGTCGTTTAAAACATGCATTTGAAAAAGCAACACTCGTCAAACATAATCTTTATACATATTCTTTATTATCATGAAAATACCTGAAAAGGTTTGAAGAACATGAAATATAAATATATCCTTCCTGGAGCTGCCGTGTGTCTGGTTCTTCGTCTGGAGCGCATATTGAGTTTCTGCACGAGAGCGCCCCCTGGCTTTTGGATGTAGCGGCATTTCACAGTAATTCATTGAGATGCATAGCAAGCATCATCAGCTAATTTATAGGTGCACCCCTAATTTTGGTCAGTGTCTCTGCCTACCAACCACACTTTTTTTGCCATGGTTTATGCATCTGATGGAAAACAAACTGTGCCATTTCTCTTATTAGGTTGCTCTGTATTTTGCACTTGGTTACTTTTGGCATATTTCTTGTGTTTATGTTTAAAAAAATGTTTTTACATTTTCTACACTTGTTATGTTTTTCACAAACTATTTGTGTTGATTGTTATATAAACTAATGATTTACATAAAGTTATTACCATGCTTGACAATTTTTTGTAATAACCAGTTTTTCCGGACCTATGAAAATGATGAGAATTCAGATTTGGACCTTTGAATGTAAACTTTGAGAACCCCTGCTCTAGTTTGACAAGGCATTTACAAATCTGTTGATGTCTCTTGCAAGCATATGCTAAATTTAATGTAACCGTCCTACCATCAACAAACAGATCAATCGACAATCTGACAGCTGCGTTTTGCAAACAAAATGGCCGTTGAGAATAAGACCTCATGAATAATCTCTAATGATTAAAAATGTAAAAATACCTTAGTTGACACATGCCATTTTTTCTGTACAAGGACTCACAAACATGTGCTAAAATTAGGCAAACGCCTCAGACACAGCATTACAGAAATCCTCATGAGAAAGCAAAATCACAGATACTGTAGATCTTATTAATATATCAATTATTTCTCCTAGATATCAATGAGATTTAATGGAGAGCAAATGGAAACTAGGGCTTAAAGGTGGGGTGCATGATCTCTGAAAGCCAATGTTGACATTTGAAATCACCTAAACAACCACGCCCCTAACCCGATAGAATTTAAACCTTTATTTAATAGACCCGCCCCACACATATGCAAACCAGACAACGATTTCGGTTAGTAGGCAAGCCTCTTACTGCTGATTGGCTACAAGTGTGTTTTGGTACTCTGCATCGACTCACTTTTCCAAAGTGGTTTTCAAAAGTCATGCACCCCGCCTTTAAGTCACTTGTATCTCAGAGATTTTTCCTGACAATAAAACTCGAAATCACACAAAATTCCCCATTAGAGTTTTCAGTAGTGATCTCAACAACGTGACAAACATTTCGGATTCATATTTTCACCACTGATATACAGATGTCTAAAACCCGGAGTATAGTTTGTTTTTACGTGTACGCGTACGTGCGGGCACAATCGAATGCACAGCCTTATAAAGTATAGGTTATTTGACTTGTATGTGTACACAGATGTTTGATGCATGCGCATTGTGACAACATGCAATGAATCTCCTGGACTACATAATACATTTTCACATATGCGCATGCCTGACCTACACGTTCAATGTACGCAGGGTTTTACAAATCTTCTGATGCCAAAAATTGCATCACACTGTACAGTACGGGGAACCTCGCGTACACGTAAAAAATTTACTATACTTCGGCCTTTAGTGTAACTCACTACATACTGTAAGTGTTTGCTAATTCTAAAAAGCTCTGTCAAAAACATATACAGGTACTCTCCCTTAATGCCACCAAAAAGTTGTCCAACAAGGGCTACAGTATCTGACTCTGCTACAATAGGAGCATACACATCAAAGTGAGAATGCTGTCATCTCCGAGTCTGTCCTAACCAAAGCCCTAATGCCTCTGGGGAGGCAACTGCAGTGAATTTCCTCGTGGTATGACATTGACTTCTATAATAGGTGTTTATCCACTCAGCGCTGTCTCCAGCCAAAACAAAAGCCTCATAAGCGTTCGATTAACTGTAATTATTTTCCATACCCCTGAGATATAGGCCTGTTCGCATACGACCGCAGGGTAGAGATCTCATTCAAACCTGGGTGCCACAATGACTTTCAACTGACAATGTTAGTTTGGCCTGTTTTGGCACAGAGGACGGAATGAATTTGACTTTGATAGTATCAACGTTTCTGTTCATCATACCTGGTTGAATAAAGCAAATCCTTGAAACAATCTACCAGGCTGAGTATGCTGGTCTGTTTTAGTGGTTTCAGGTGGGTTTTATGTACTTGGAGAGCAACTGGCGTATCTGTTAAATACAAAAGTGGACCTACAAGCCACCTTACTGTGGGTTTGTTTACTGTACGTTTTTAAGCATTGATAATATCTAACAGTGCATAATACATTGCGCTATGTGTTCTTCGTAAGAGGTAAAATCTTGTCGACAAAGCTTTGACTAAGATACATAGTTTTTCATCAATGAATACTTTAAAAACTGCCTTTGACACTAGTAAAGGTTTACAAACCAGTTTACAGGTCGGTCGCTCGAGGGAACAAAAAGATGGATGTAGTGTAATATAATTTACTACCACTGCAGTATGCATTGTGGGTGTGTGGTACAGCAAGACAAGCTGCAAACAAGAACAACAAATGTAGTTTGCTGTGAACGTAACATGTTTAGCTTATTATCATGTTTGTAGAGCCGTACCAACACCAGAGGTCAAGATAGTCTTCGCTCGCATCTTTGCAAGTGCTGTTTGCTTAGTAGACTTTTTTAACTTTAGGACCTTAATGATGCTTTCTTAAGCTACTGGAGGTGTGTATTATGCCAACTACACACAAAGTTTTAAGTGTTCAATTGTTTATTCCTTGCCTTGCCAGGCTTTCTCAATTACACTTAAATACAGTTTAATAAAGATGCACTTCATTGAAGTGAATCTGTCTGGTTGAAACTGAATCAAAGGCCATTCTACTACATATCTGTACATGTTGTGTTTCTTTCCTCTTTGTTCGGATGTGTCTGTTTAGTCTTAGTTTCAGACAGTACACCCACAGATCGCCCACAGTATATATCAATTCACACAAATCTATACACAGTTTCTGAGATTTAGAGTGCACGGTGTTGATGTTTTATCATTTATGTTTGGAGTCAATTTTTTGCTTTAATTAGATAGAACAGTACACTTTAAGAAAAAAAAAGGTTTAAAACTATACCTTTTCTGTCACATGAGAGCTTCAACCATAAAGACAAAACTGAGCGTCCCACTACCCTATCGATGTTAAGGCTCCCCTTAACACCCATCACCTGTGCACTTTCATTAAGGTGGGCCTACATGTGCGTATACCTTACCCTACCCAATTCACACAGCCAAGACCCTTAATTCATCACAATATACTGCATTACGACTTTATTCTTGTTATATTACAACTTTATTCTCGTTATATCACCACTTTATTCTCGTTATATTACGACTTTATTCTCGTTATATTACGACTTTATTCTCGTTATATTACAACTTTATTCTCGTTACATTACAACTTTATTCTCGTTACATTACGACTTTATTCTCGTTATATTACGACTTTATTCTCGTTACATTACGATTTTATTTTCGTTATATTACAAATTTATTCTCGTTACATTAAGACTTTATTCTCATTACATTACGACTTTATTCTTGTTATATTGTGACTTTATTCTCGTTATATTACAACTTTATTCTCGTTATATTACGACTTTATTCTCGTTATATACGACTTTGTTCCTGTTATATTACGACTTTATTCTTGTTATATTACGACTTTATTCTCGTTATATTACGACTTTATTCTCGCTATATCACGACTTTATTCTCGTTATATTACAACTTTATTCTCGTTATATCACGACTATATTCACGTTACATTACGACTTTATTCTTGTTATATCACAACTTTATTCTCGTTATATTACAACTTTATTCTCATTATATTACAACTTTATTCTCGTTATATCACGACTTTATTCTCGTTATATCACGACTTTATTCTCGTTATATTATGACTTTATTCTCGTTATATCACGACTTTATTCTCGTTATATCACGACTTTATTCTCGTTATATTATGACTTTATTCTCGTTATATCACGACTTTATTCTCGTTATATCACGACTTTATTCTCGTTATATTACAACTTTATTCTCGTTATATTACAACTTTATTCTCGTTATATTACAACTTTATTCTCGTTATATCACAACTTTATTCTCGTTATATTACAACTTTATTCTCGTTATATCACGACTTTATTCTCGTTATATCACGACTTTATTCTCGTTATATTATGACTTTATTCTCGTTATATCACGACTTTATTCTCGTTATATCAAGACTTTATTCTCGTTATATTATGACTTTATTCTCGTTATAACACAACTTTATTCTCGTTATATTACGACTTTATTTTCACTATATCACGACTTTATTCTTGTTATATTACAACTTTATTCTTGTTATATTACAACTTTATTCTCGTTAAATTACGACTTTATTTTCAATACATTAAGACTTTATTCTCATTAAAATACTGTCAGAATCCTGCCAGATCCTTGTTGGTATTTAGATCTAGTTTAGCATGGCAGGGTTCTGACAGTACATATGTTCTATGTGGGAAATGTGTGGTTGTAGTATTGGTTTATTCTGACCACGCATTTCCCGGGTCTCGTCACTTTTTCCCCGATCCCTTACTTGTGATTATTTTCCAGGTGTATGTAATTTACTTTGTCCCTATTTATTGTCCTTGTGTTTGCTGTTCTGTGCACGTTCGTCTTGTCACATATCCTGTCGGTTTGATTGTAGTATTTAGTAAATATCTTAGTCTTAGTCTGTTTCATGTTTCGGAGAAGTTTATTGTTAGTGTTGTTAAGTTTAGTGTAAGTTTAGTGTTGTGTTTCCCTGTCATGTTTTGCCCCCTCGTGGGTTTTGTTTTTCTGTTTTACCCTGTTTGTTAATAAATCCCTTTTTAGTTCTGTCTGCATTTGGGTTCGTGTCTTGTGTTCCAAAATTCCTGACAAATACAACTTTATTCTCATTATATTAAGACTTTATTTTCGTTATATTACGACTTTATTTCTGTTATATTACGACTTTATTTTCGTTATATTACGACTTTATTTTCGTTATATTACGACTTTATTCCTGTTATATTGTGACTTTATTCTTGTTATATTACAACTTTATTCTTGATATATTACGACTTTATTTTCGTTATTTTACAACTTTATTCTGTTATATTACGACTTTATTCTCATTATATTATGACTTTATTCTCGTTATATTACGACTTTATCCTCATTATATTAAGACTTTTTTCTGGGGGTTTTTTCTCAAAAAACGACTAGTTAAATCTTGCATTATAATGACTTTAATCTCAAGATGTTTTTTTATTTTTATTTTATCTCGGCCCTAATCCTTATTGGTACAGAATTTAATTAAATAAAATGTTATAAAAGTCGTAACACATAACTTGATAACTTGACTAGACACAAAACAAGGCAAAATTGTATGTGCTTTAAAGTTTAGACGAGCATTTTCTTATTTTATATTGTATTGTATGCGTACTGTGTAAGTCCTAATCTGCCTTAATATTTAGCATGAAACATATTCAATGAGTTAAATTAAAGGTTAAGAACAGTTATGGCAAACCTGTTATTCACCCTAGCTAGCATGCAATAATGTAGACAATAAATATTCTCTTTGTTCACAGTCCTTTAGAACGGCTTATAAAAATCTATAAAGTACCAGGTTAATACTTCATGACTTAGCTACTTATGACAACTAAAATGAGAAATAGAATATAACTTCATATCACATTTTTTCAGAGTGTTACGTATTTTGCTACAATGTGTTTTTGCTAGTGTCAAATTGGCCTCAAACAGAAATGACGCTAAATGTCAAGTTTATAAAATTAAACACATGGATAAAATCCGTCAAGTGGTGTTTCACAAGGTCAAAGTAACATTTATATTGCTAACCGTTCACACTCCCCTTTCTCTCTTTGCTAGTACCAAAGTGTCTTCAAAACAACTTTGGCAAAAAAACAGCTGATTTCCTGTTTGACTAACACCAGATGGATGGAATGAAGAAATAAATGATAAATGCTTAATAATAGCTGTTCTAATGCTGTGGAAACTTCTGCAGAGAATTTCACAGAGATCCTGATGAACCTGCAGTGTTGCTATGGCAATACATACCCCCATGTGGTTAAACATAGACACTCAAACATACAGAGAGAGGATAGAGAGAGAGAGAGAGAGAGAGAGAGAGAGAGAGAGAGAGAGAGAGAGAGAGAGAGAGAGAGAGAGAGAGAGAGAGAGAGAGAGAGAGAAAGATGAGGGTAGGAGTAAATTTTTGGACACTAAACTCTTCGGAAAATCGGTTAAATATCATATGGTGAAAGTGATGCTCTTCTCCACAGTAGGGGTTGAACAAGAGCCAGAATCAAAGAGTAAACATCAGTGAAAAAAAAACAGGCACATGCTTTCATACTTTTTAAAGCATCAACACACACACACACACACACACACACACACATCTGTTTATGTAAGTCTACTGTAAACAGTGTACGTCTGGGTAATATAATGTGCATACTGTAGGAGTGCTTACATGCAAAAAAATGTCCATGCTGTAAATGTCAGCTCAGACTGGCCAAACTGGTTCAGCTGTTAACTGTTGTAAATAAAGAGTTAAAACATACTTTACTAACAGATACAGATGTTATGGGTATCTTTGTGATGGATTTGAATGGATATTCATTATGGACATGCTGGTAAAGATGTAAGGGATAATCCACGGCTAGCCATGCATTAAAGGGTTTTAATGCACGACGTAGAGGCGAAGAACCACCCGACGCGTAGCGGAGGGTGGTTGTCTCTGCGAAGTGCATTAAAACCCTTTATTACACGACTCTCTGGAATGCTTGATTCTGATTGGTCAGTTGAGACATTTGCAGGTTCGTTCTTTTCAAATAATAACCGCTCCAAAATAATAACGCATAGCCGGACTACTTGCACGAGTAAAATCGCTCCGCGGCAATAAAGATCAATAAAGATTACTGTCTGTTTGGCGCCATCTTGTGACAAACACTCGACAACCACGACAAGACACAGAGAGCTTACTGAGACTGAACTTGACAAAATAGAGCATGACAGCTACGAAGCCAACACACAAAAAAATACAGAATTGGCATTAAAACTTCTCAAAGACTGGCTAAAAGAGAAAAAATGGAGACAAGTATGAAGCAGAGGATCTTAATAAGGTATTACGATCATTTTATGCATAAGTGCAAAGTTTCGCGGAAGGATAAAAATGTTAATTTAAAACAAATATGCCAATAAAATGTTTCAAATTCATATTCATGTCCAGTTTTTTTTCTTATGTGGCAAGTAGCCGTGTAATAAGCGGGATAATGTAGAGGCAGCCGGAAGTTATTGGGAAATAAGCCCCTTCAGTGTGATACAAGACCCTCCGCTTCGCGTCGGGTCCTGATCACACTGTCGGGGCTTATTTCCCAATAACTACCGGCTGCCTCTACATTATCCCTTACTTAATGCATGGCTAGCCGTGGATTATCCCGCTTATACCTTGGTTATTTGCCAAGTTAAAGCTGTAATTAATGTTTACAGTGTAATTTTTTAACAGACGGGTAAAAATGACAGTCAGGTTAAGTTAAGGCTCGCACTCCATCCGCTTTAAATAAAGTAGTGCTGAAATAAAACCTGCGCACTTTAAAGAGAGACGCACTTATGTCTCGCTCGCTCGCTCTCTCTCTCTGCAAGTGTAACTGTGTTACTATGGTTACCAATGTGTATATAGTAGCAGATTAATTTCTAACTGTAATCAAACTGACTGGAACTATCTGTGCATTAAACGGTTTTAATGCACACCTTCCAGCCAATCAGAATCGAGTATTTAAACAGACCATGGTATAAGCAAAAATAAACACTTCTAGTAAAAGTTAACAGAGGTTACGTTTAAAGCTGAAGTTTTAATGCTATTTTATGGCAATTCGTACATATTTTACAAGGTGGTTAATTCGTATTAATGCGTATGACTATACATTTTGACCATACCCTGTGACGTTAGGGTTAAGGGCGGTTATTTTATGATAATCATATATTTTTTGTACAATTCACTTCATACTAATTCTTAGCCAACTTGTAAAATACGCAAGAATTGTCATTAGATCAGATTTTTTAAATGTTATAAATTTTATTTATTGTAGTCTTTTGTGCACTGGCAGATTTAAAAGCAACTTGTAAGCAAAAATTTTACTATTTTATTCATTCATTATTTTATAGAACCTGTGTAACCAAAAAATTAAAAATAAATAAAAATGGGTGTCAGAAGACTGACCTGAAAAAAAAACACATGATTAAATTAAACTCTTAAAAATATTATTTTTTTAAAGTTGTTGGATCTGTGCAATTCAATTATGTACACCATGATTAAATCATGTTTTTTATGAAATTAATGTTGATTAATGTTAATTTCATTTTAGGAAAACTTAATTCAATTATGTGCAATTAAATTTTTTTATGTAATTTGGGTTGTGAAAAGTGTTTAAATCTTAACAAAACATTTGTGCGGTTGGTAACAGCCTTCAGGCGATCTCGCCTCTGAACATTGGAGGTTAAAAAAGCAGCCAAGATTTATATCATTTAACCTTCCCGAGGCGAGAGGACATCGGCAGCACCCGCTAAATGTGCAATGTGTCCTGCCGCACGCGGGTGTGCTGTGTTTTTCCTCCGTAATGGATTGTGTCATGTCAAGAATGAATGATAAGTCTGGCATCTCATTAGTATGATGTGGCAAATGACCAGAATATGTCTGTCTGCCGGGAATGACCTTCTAGCCCACGGCTTTCCGTGACTGCTATTTGTCACTTAATTAGCAACAGGATATTCTGCTCAAACTGCAGCTCTGGAATCTGTCTTAACATTTTTATAGCCGTGGGGATAGCAGATATAAGGCTACAGGTATCCTGCCTCAGTCAACAGGTTTGATTGTGTTGCCCGGAGCAATGAGAGAACAGCAAACATTAGCCGCGAGTCACTACGGTGATAGGACACATTGACAGTACAGTGCTATATTCTAAATGTGGCATTTAGGTTGAAATATGTTTGTGTCAGAGCTGCGTTCAATTCCTCAGGAGATTTGTTCATGGTTGAGCTGGGTTCGGTTTGAGCCTTAATGTATCCAGGATCACAGGGGCACGGACAATAGATCGCATTACACATTAGAGGAAGACAAATAATGATATTTGACAGGTGAAATGACCCACCGTGTGACCCACAGTTAGCCACCTTCTGTATCTATCACCTTCTGAGCCATAAAATTGATTTGTAGAAATACAGTCACTGTACGCTGTACTATGCAAAAAATGCATACGTTGCCATAACAACAAGTGAGACTTTAACATGACTTATGTTAATCAAGCACAATTCAGACACAAGAAACAACTGTTTTCCTTATGCATTTACATTTGAATAGAGCTGTGTTACAACTTTCAGACATTTTTGAATATGAAGACCTCTCTAGTTGGGTGACTCCTCTCCCGGGGCCCATGGGATATTAAAGTGTGCATGCACACTTCCAAATCTTGCCGGAAGTAATAAGTCATCCGGTTACTTTTTGCCTACTGTTTTTCAAATACTATGAATTTGGACATACTACTCGCTTTGCCTACTGCTTTTCATCTACTACATAGTGTGGAAGTTTCGAAAACAGGGAATGTTTCAATATATGTTTACGTTCGGCTAAGGGTGTTAAGCAGTGATACACAGAATTGTTGGAGACAGCCAATGTCCTTTTAAGGAAGTCGTGTCACTTTTTCATCATATTTGCACAAGACACACAATGGTCTGTCAAACCTGCGCATGCACAAAGTCCCTCTCCCAGAGTATTCAGAGTAGTAGTAGCTCTTTTTACTCGGAGACGGGACTAAAGACATCATTCTGACCCTTGCGATCTCCCCCATTCATATCAATACAAGTGACGCATCTTGTTAAAGAGGACCTATTGTCTGGTTCACAATTTTTAAATTTCCTTTGTTGTGTAGGTGTGTATTAGTACATGTTAACAATATGCAAAAGGTACAAACCCCAAAGTAAACTCGCGCGAGTTACCGCCTCCAACGTAAGTCTCTTTTCTTGGACTACAACAAACACACGGATTGTAGGCAACAGTTTACTTCCTGGGTTTGGTGATGTAGACAAGACCGACATTATCATAATTCCTCCCGCTTTGGACTCAGCCTGTAAGTTAACTCTTGTTAGCATTGCATTGTGCGCAAATCTTTTAAACATGGTAAGGAGCTTCACATTTCCTGTTGACGTCAGAGGTATTCAGGCCAATCACAACGTACAGATTAGCTGGCCAATCACGGACACAGCGCTTTTCAAATCAAGAGAGTGAAATCTGGAGCTACAAAAATGTACGGTATGTGGAAAATAATGTGTTTTATTGAACCATAAACCATGGAAATATTGTATTATACTAAATACACAAAATAACATAATTAAATATCTTTGGAGCAGCGGTCATAGAGCGGTCATCAGGGACTGGACATAGTTATAAATTAAGCGCTGGTGCTAAGTTTAACTGGTGTAAAAAAACAACAGTGTTGTATGTGTGATCATGAAATGTCGAACGGCTAACGCTACTTATCAAAATGCGGACCCTAACTCACCATTTCTAGAATATCCTAATAGCAAAATGTACATTTGCGTTTATGCACTTGCCAGACACTTTTATCCGAAACCTCAGAATGAACTAAGGGAAACATTCCTGTGGCCTCGCCTGCTGCAGGTGGGGAATACTACACGCCAGTCACCAGTAGAGGATGACACGGGAGTGGATTTTCACTCCTGTCCCGTCCCACTCCCATAGAAATAAATCTTGTCCCGTCCCACTCCCAGACAAAAGTTTAAAAAATAATCCCATCCCATCCCGCTCCTGGTAAATTGACTCCCACTCCCATCCCGCTCCTGTTTAAACTGACTCCCGCTCCTGTATCGCTCCCATATATTTTTTTCTTCAACTAGTGTTTAGTTCATACAAAGAATTTGATTTAATCTGCTCTACATCCTGTTTTGGACCAGTTGCTGAGCTGGTTTCTAGATTTTCTCCAGAAAATGGAATACAGCAAATAAAAGAAAAACAATACATAGTTCACTCCATGTCTACAATAGTTTAATAAACCCAAAGTCTGGAGTCCAGAACACAAGAACCAGACGAATAATTGGATTATGGGTGTTTAATTCACAGTTGCAGTATGGGCATAAAACCTTCCATTAATATGCACTTAAGTATCTGTGTGTGTGTGGTTCTGCAACAACAAATAATAAACAAGAATAAAAGCCTTATGAAAGAACATTAATATACATTTGTTTAAATAACAAGCATTAACAGCTGTAATTAAGTTCAAAATATGCAAAAATATACAAGATACCGCGAAATGGTGTCATATGTTCTAAAATGTGACTAGCACATGTATCAGATAACACATACAGTAAATAACTATATTTGTTAGAATTGTTAAATAACTGTATAAGTATTAGAACTATACAATCTCCAATATAAGGAAATAATACTGAATAAATATGAACAAGATAAACTAACACAAATATAAACTGGGTACCATGACTATTAATGAGAAGATTCGCGCTATCTAACAGCTTCATTTACATTATGAATGATAACTGACAATATAACATAAAAGACGCGGTAATCTTGCTGCTAATTTAAAGACAACTAGAAAAAAACGTACTATTCGGCACTGATGCACACAATAAAGCACAGAAACTATCCAAACAGCAGGAAATCTCTTCGCAACACAACTCTTGTCACACACTTATCTCTCCGTTTGATCAGAGCCGCTATACTCTTTGCTGCTGTTCCCTTTTCTCATAAGCGCTCAGGCTGCGTTGGAGCGCTTATGCACCAGGGAGACGCATCCGTGAACATTCATGCAACCTTTCTTACACATGCAAACACACACACAGGCACGCACGCACACAATATATTAACTAAGTTTATTTATAGAAACTGCATATTTGTGTATAAAGTTGGGTATTTTATTATGATCCCGGTCCCGTCCACTCCCGCTGACATTTTTTCCTGTCCCGTCCCAATCCCGTGATTAATAGTGATTTTGTTCCCGATCCCACAGGAATCCCGCGGGACCCGCGGGACCCACAGGATTCCCGACAAAATGTCAGCCTCTAGTCACCAGTTTTGTTTCTGGAGATTTACCCTCCTGCCTACTTTAACACCGTATACACTGCACGATTTTTGGCTGTCCCAGATGAAATATGGTCATCGTGAAACAATTCTCGAATTCTGTGATGGTGGCTCTTTATCGCTGGTCCTATGTCGTACAGTGAGAGAGGTTCAAAGATGGCCATACCCCCGGGCATGCGACCAAAGATAGCCTACGATAGCCTACGACAGTGTCAGAAATTCAGCATGATTAACAAACAGTAGTGTGTTTGCTGCTATGACCTGCAAACTGGTATTTGTTTACCAGTAGTGCAATGCTAATGATGTTGCACATGTGTCACAGTAGTCACAGCCTGCAATTCAATAGGTGTCATCATCATCTACATGGTTGTCGTACCCAAGTCTAAACACTCCATGTCGCACAATGTGATAATGCAATGATCTTATAGGATGGCAAAAATCGTGCAGTGTATATCAGGCTTTAGATCCAACCCTGCCATTAATGTTTGGGTAGCCATGAAAAGCTTGATTAGCAGGTTCAGGTGTGTTTGATTAGGGTTGGAGGTGAACTCTGCAGAAAAGTGGATCTCCGGAAACAGGGTTGTGACTACTGATCTATACTGATGTATAGGTTGGAAGATTTGCTGTTTAAAAAAAAATCTGTTGAGACGTGTTCTTCAACCATAATATTAAATGGGACCATCTGCCCTATAGAGAGGTCAGTCTAATGACCTAAAAGATTACGTGATTATTACCTCTTTAATTAAAGACATTAATCCACATGCTTTCCTCAGATCATTTACCATTCCTGCACTTTACTGATTTCTGAAAAAACACCGGTGCTTGGCACACTGCTGAATTTATGCTATGAACAACACATTTGTCCTACAGGCTTAAAGGTCAAAATCCTGGCTGAGATGTCAGAAGTGGCCATTACAGGAGCCTTGTTTCAGTCGTGTGTATGTTAATGGGTGCGCGTGTAAAGATATCTTAAAGTACTGCTTTGGTTGTGTAAAAGTGCGGTCACAGGATAGTGTCGGCGTTAGAGTGTTTTTCTGTAATAATCCAAGAAACCACCCCCCTGCTGTTGTGCCTACAGTATCTTTCTGTCTGTTTCGCTCGCTATTTCTGTCTCCCTCTTTATCATTTTTGTAGGATTTTGAAGACATACCACTGGGAATTATTGAAAGAGTTTTCAGCAGGAACCAGATAATGAATAGGTTTAACAAAAAGTTGTTAAAAATGGTTGTCTTTTAAAGACTTCATAAGCGCATTATTTGGTATGTTGAAGTATTTCCTACTGAAATGATAAAAATAGGTAGGTTGCTTTGGATTAAAGCGTCTGCCAAAGGCATAAATGTAAAGGAATTTGGGATGGGACATGACTTAGCCCCCACTTCCTTAAAACAAACACAAACTCTATTATAAATATTATTATTTTGGTCTTGGCTAATGAATAACACGCTGTAGCGCTTGGCTTCTTAAATGCCGAAATGTATATTTACACAGCGAAACGCATGGATGCATTTTGTAATGACTATGAATAGTTAATTAATTTAGTCATACATCAAAGCTCCTAAGACAGCATTACCCTTGAGTAAACTGAATTTAATCCAATGTTCAGCATCCATACAAAACAGCCCTACATGTGTTGGTTCACGAGGGGTTCGAAGCATCCCTAAATATTGCATTACAGGAGAAGACTGACTTTCCATCTCAGCTTTACCTGCTTTACAGAGCAAAAGAGCTCAAATGTACAGAGTAGGGGTCACCTCAGTATTCACATTTTAATACAAATTCTCCACAGGTTCCCTTAACGCCGAGTGTGCTCTCACCCCTGAAGCTCGCCTGAAGGCAAAGTGTGTGTCTCAGCACATCCGCAGGGTCAGCGGGGACTCTAATGTACTATTAAACATTTAGATCCTGAGCTTCCACTAATGGCGATTATGTGTGCAGGTCCAGCGGCGATGAGAGAACGTTATAATTCTGACTCCAGCAGATGGGTTATGATGTGAGTTAACATGGGATTAATTTGGATGGCCATGTTTAGTCTCTGCTGTTATCAGATTAATGAGGCTTACACATGCTGTGTTACTGTTTTGTGGTACATTTTCGAGTAAAACACACCTGTGGGATGTTGATTGGATTTGTTGGGATTTTTTCTTTCGTTTGACATTTTTTTACTTATAAACTAAAGGGATATTTTGAATGTTAATGGGGCTATCATACAGTACATTTGATAAACAAGTCAAATTAACGGAGGGTCATTAAAAATAAATTGAAATTGCACCTGCTGACAGCTGCAATGAGAAAAACAGTGCTATTTCATCGCATTTATTGCCTGGTTGAAGTGGATTGCAGGTGGCAAGTGAATAGATTTCCACTGAAATAATACACGCGTGGCACAACGCTTTAGCAAATTTACCCCCAAGTGTCCTGAAATTGAAAAATGTTATTAGAATTTTAAAAAATCTATATACGGTTTTTAATGTTACCATTGAAATGTTCTGAATAGATCCCAATCATATGATATAAATATCTCTCTATTTCTCTTTATTTTTTCAATCTAAATTCTGCTGGCTTACGTTGGGTCAGTGGCGGCTCGTGACTGCTCTTCTGAGGGGCACAAATTCAAAATAAGTGTTCGGAGTGTCATGTGTGTTGCTCGTGTTTTTTCGTGTCATCGCGTTTTTTGTCAAAATAAGTGCCTGTTGCACACGCGTCAAGATCGTTTATAATAAAAGAGATGCTCACGTTCACAAAATACACGCAAAACACTCCCTTAACAGTAAACTCTGATTACGCATGAGATTATGCGAGTATCTGGCAAACACAAGTGTCTCTTTTATCATAAACCCTTTAGATTCGTCTGCAGCAGGCACAAATTTTGACAAGAAACGTGATGCACATAGGATCACTCGACACGCCAAATACATATTTTGAAATTACGAACCACACACATGAAAGGCTATATACATGTTGTGTCGACCTTCGCATCATGCGCCCTCGAAAAAAAAAAGTCACCGGCCCCCACTGTGTTGGGTTAAAAATAAACCTATGCTGGGTATAAGCAAATTCCGGCCTCAGACTGTCATGACGTATGGTTCTGCGCTTCTGCAGTTGCTCCTATCTCAGCTCTAGCGCCTGCAGTTTAAGCCACTTCCGTGTTGGCTTCATCAGAGCCCCTTGAAAACCTGGCCATTATAGTGTGTACCTTTAATGTACTGCAAGTCGTTTGGAAAAAAGCATCAGACGATTTGACTTATCAATTTTTCTGTTACATTTAGCAGACGCTTTTATCCAATGCGACTTACAAGGAAACAATAAATCAATTTGTCATATGGATGATAATAATAATACAAGAAGTGCTCATATCAAGTTACAAGTTTTCAAGTTTTTTCTAGTTTTTAATAGAAGAGAGATGATAGAAGAGAAGAGCAGTCAGCATACTTCACAGTATCAAGTATTCACTTATGTCAAGTAGGCCTACTCACATAAAAGGAAAAAAGTTTTTAATTTAAATGTTTTTTGAATGTTTGCAAGACCGAATTGCATTTGGAAGATCTTTCCACTAGCAAGGAATAGTGAAGGAGAATGAGCGAAAAGTGTTCCCTAATCAAACCTATGACCTTGGCATAACAAGCACAGGAATTTATACCTTATACTTTAAAAAAAATGCTGGGTTGTTTCAAATGTCTGTGTAAAATATGGACAAACCCAACGGCGGGGTTAAATTAACCTAGAAAATGTCTTTCTGACCTAACCATGGGTTGAAATCCAGCATTTCTTAGAGTGAAGACCTTTAATTTACTTATGGGGTATTAAATGTAATCTGCATTTACTTTAGACTGAGCGCTGCGGAGAACATTTATTCCACTCTTTTAACTGACAGAGCGATAGATCTCCACACTGGGCAGAGGGAAATGAACAGCCCTCCTGCGACTTCACAATTGATTGCCATGCAGCGTTCAAAATAAAAAGAGCAAGGAAGAGAAGACAAGAGAGAGCAGAGGGCTAATGCAATAAATTATAAAAGAAAAATATGTGGAATGTTGGATAGAGAAAGCGAAATAGGATTTGACTAGTCATCAAATGGTTAAAACCAGTGGGTAGTGCCGGTTGTAGTCAAGAAGGTTTTGTCAAATGAACTGAAGATATAATATGTCATTTTTATTCTACTAGTATCAACTGAACATTCTTCCAATTTGCTATTAGTTATGCCAGTCCCCAAACTTTCATAATGTTGTTTTATAGACCTTGATAAATGTTCAATTTCAGCGGTTGACTACCTACTTACAGATGGCTCATGCATATAAAGCTATGGTTACGTTGCATACAAAGTTGTTAACATTCAAGGGCAACATCTTAAAGTGTTCAGACGTCTAGACTATTTCATTGCAAGTTCTTCACAATCAACATACATTATTCAATTGATTAAAGAAACAAAGCAAAACGAATACGTCTACTTGCAGGATCTTTAAAAACCGCGTGTACAAAGATTGAGACAGGTTAAGTGCAAGCATTAAAATAGACTCTATCCACATAAGACCTGTACTATGAACCTTATGATAAAGTGTTGGCAAGTGAAACATTGATTTTAAAGGGTTAGTTTACCCAAAAATGAAAATAATGTCATTAATGTCCCACCCTCATGTCGTTCCAAACACAGTTTAAGATTTTTTCGATTTAGTCCGAGAGCTTTTTGACCCTCCATTGAAAATCTATGTACGATATACTGTCCATGTCCAGAAAGGTAATAAAAACATCATTAAAGTAATCCATGTGACATCAGTGGGTCAGTTAGAATGTGTTGAAGCATCAAAAATACATTTTGGTCTAAAAATAACAAAAATTTTAACTTTATTCAGCATTGTCTTATGTTGTGAAGCGCATGCGCGAGACTAAAGTCACGTGACTGCAGTGATGTGGCTGACATACGGCGCTGCTGACGTGTTATCTGGTGCGCCCCAGCTGTTTTATTTTTTGTGCGCCTGAGCTTCGTTTACAGTCTGAGGGAGACGCATGCTGTAAGTTTGAAAAACTTCACAAAACATGTCTGAGGATAACATGTCATCTGCGTCACTGCAGTCACGTGACTTTAGTCTCGTGCACGCAGTTCACAACAGAATGGAAAGGGAAGACAATGGTGAATAAAGTCGTATTTTTTTTTTTTTTGACCAAAATGGATTTTCGATGCTTCAACACATTCTAACAGACCCACTGATGTCACATGGACTACTTTGATGATGTGTTTATTACCTTCCTGGACATGGACAGTATACCGTACATAGATTTTCAGAAAGCTCTCGGACTTAATCTAAAACATCTTAAACTGTGTTGAACTGGAATGAAATGAGGTCTCCCAAGTTTGGAATGAGATGAGAGTGAATCATTAATGACATTATTTTAATTTTTTGGTGAACTAACCCTTTAACTATATTGATTTGAGTATTTGTGATTCATTAAGGTTCTCCAGTGTTTCAGATGCGTGTCCTTCAGCGTTCATTTATGCCTCAGCAACTAGAGACTCCATCATGCATGACTGGGATAAACATCTAATTTCAAAATCAGGTTTTTGAAGTACAATGAGTCAAAACAGTATTGACCTATACTGAGCTATAGTGTTTTAAATGAGAATATTGCTAGTTAGACTAGCAACCAACCACATGTATGCTATTCAATCTCTATTTCACAATTTCTTTTTTAATCTATTTCATTATTTTCAACATCTTGTCAATTATTTTCTGAATTCAATATTTTCCAAGAACCTCCCTTGCCATACTATACTGTATCATAAAACGACACTGAGTTATCATTTACCCAGCAGTGACACTGGAAAGGTGGACGTGTTCGGTGTAGAAAGCCATTCACAATTGATATAAGAACCCAGGATTACAAGGTAGTTTAAAGTCCAACACATTTCTGCGGGTAGATGGAGCAGAGCCATGGAAAGGGGACCAATTTTGTCCATTGTCCAACTTCTGCTGCGTTCGGCTAGTCAGAAGCAGTAGACTAGAACTGCCGTGTCATAGGGGTACAGAAAGCTCATTTAGGAGACTACATGGTGGACAGTCTGACATTTCAGTGGCAGATAAAATGGAAGCGAGAGAAGGCCACTGTGGCAAAACTGGAATGTTAAACCGAGTGTAACGTCCGCGGTATATGTTGGGGAAATGAACGGCGAGTGCCCGATGCTGTGGTCCCAGCTGCAGATCGTCATGCTCTTATTTTCACATATCCCAGAAGGCCGCGCAGAAGGGAGCTCATTGCAATGTGCTATAGACCTCATCTGACTTTATTTTCTCACATTGTGCTTTATGTCACGTGATAACATGGTGGAAAGCGATCATCTTTTGCTGTTTATCTGGGAAATCGGTTAAGAGGTCTGGTTAATTCTTACCACATTGATGTAGTTCACATATTGAGGATGGTAAGGAACAGGCTGATGGTGTCAGGGGAATTCATTAGGTTTGTCATTTGGGAAGCGATAACTTTAGGAGGGTTCAGTCATTCGTGCTTTGTTCCATCTGCTTGGCATGGCACTTTTGTGCTATAGGAAACACTGCTGGATCGTTAAATATGGAGGATGGACGGCCTTTCCACCAAAAATGGGTCATATTATCACTCAGGCATACAGGTGCAGCATGAATTTTGGAATCTAAATGATGGAATAAAGGGAACAGATTGAATGCTCTTGTTTTAGATAAATCATTTTATTTGAGGAGGATGTGACTCTATTAAACACGGCAACGATACGTCAATTTAATTTTTATTTAAAGGGACAGTTCATCCATAAATGAAGATTCAATCACTATTTACCTACTCATGGTGCTCCAGACCAACTAGACCCAATAAACATGAAAAAATTTCCCTCCAGTCCCTATTTACATTCATTTTACTGTATAGAAAAGTGAAGCTTCATCAAACACTTAAAAACTCATCATGAAAACAAATATCCACTTATCATATTTATTCCTTTCATTTTGCTTTACAGGGTGACAAAATTGCATTATTATATTACAGTATTATATAACTATTCAGTAAAAACTAAATTGAAATAGTAAGAGGAAAGGCCAATTCAGTGGGTGAATATAGATGTGTGTTTCTCACCATGTGCTCATGCCACTGAGTGGCCACTTATAGATCTGAGAGCTGCCTAGATCAACCCGTTCCCCCATTAAACCCTTCACTCCTCCTGCCAAACACAATTTAAGCATCTTTCATTTCCTCCCCTTGTTCATCAGCAAGTTATTTTTTTAGTGAGACCAATAATTTCGCTCGGTGTGCAGGCCCAGCACCTTTCTGCCAAATTGCACTGAAGAATTGCTTCAAGTCATTTGGCATGCACTAAAAACACTGTAGGAAAAAGGATGAAATGAGTGTGAATTTTTCCTTCATTTGTTTTATAGAGCTATTTGAAGAAAACTGATTTGAAACTAAGAGTGCTGATTACTGTTGACTAACTTGTGTTTGTTCAGCCCAGAGAGGGCGGTAAGTATTTAATGAGGTCTTTTTAAGGGTATTGACTTTTCAAAGACAAATTGCTTGACTTAAACAAAAATGAACCAGTTTTTTATCTTAGACTTTTATTTTGGCATGTCATGTTATTATTGTTCAGGTCTACTACTGTTTTTGATGGGTTTTCATGATTTTGTCACAGTCAACTTACATAAGTTTGACATGTAATAGTACACATTGAGTAGTTAAAAGTCACCATGAAAATAAAATGAAAAGCTGTTATTTGTTTTGTAATATCGTGGTATTTTTTTTTTTTTTTACAAATGGCTTATCTGTAAGCTTCATTATTTAAAAAAAAGCATGTGACCTCACAATCTTTAATCAAAAATGCAAATCTCATCCCCTCCTCAAAACGATCTATTTTTACTTCTGGTCATATGGTATGGCAGATGGGCGGGGTCCAGGAGAAGATTGCTGCGATTAGCAATTAGCAACATGACCAAACTTCAAATGATCCAATCAGATCTCGATGGACAAATTCAAATCCAGCCCTGCCTTATTTCATTTCAGAAGCCGGTTTCACTCGGATATACAGTCTTGTTCAAAATAATAGCAGTACAATGTGACTAACCAGAATAATCAAGGTTTTTAGTATATTTTTTATTGCTACGTGGCAAACAAGTTACCAGTAGGTTCAGTAGATTCTCAGAAAACAAACAAGACCCAGCATTCATGATATGCACGCTCTTAAGGCTGTGCAATTGAGCAATAAGTTGAAAGGGGTGTGTTAAAAAAAATAGCAGTGTGGCATTCAATCACTGAGGTCATCAATTTTGTGAAGAAACAGGTGTGAATCAGGTGGCCCCTATTTAAGGATGAAGCCAACACTTGTTGAACATGCATTTGAAAGCTGAGGAAAATGGGTCGTTCAAGACATTGTTCAGAAGAACAGCGTACTTTGATTAAAAAGTTGATTGGAGAGGGGAAAACCTATAAAGAGGTGCAAAAAA
This sequence comes from Paramisgurnus dabryanus, assembly GCF_030506205.2. Lineage (NCBI taxonomy): Eukaryota > Metazoa > Chordata > Actinopteri > Cypriniformes > Cobitidae > Paramisgurnus > Paramisgurnus dabryanus. The sequence continues at coordinate 15,023,048 of NC_133346.1, forward strand.
TGATAGGCTGTTCAGCTAAAATGATCTCCAATGCCTTAAAATGGAGAGCAAAACCAGAGAGACGTGGAAGAAAACGGAAGACAACCATCAAAATGGATAGAAGAATAACCAGAATGGCAAAGGCTCAGCCAATGATCACCTCCAGGATGATCAAAGACAGTCTGGAGTTACCTGTAAGTACTGTGACAGTTAGAAGACGTCTGTGTGAAGCTAATCTATTTTCAAGAATCCCCCGCAAAGTCCCTCTGTTAAAAAAAGGCATGTGCAGAAGAGGTTACAATTTGCCAAAGAACACATCAACTGGCCTAAAGAGAAATGGAGGAACATTTTGTGGACTGATGAGAGTAAAATTGTTCTTTTTGGGTCCAAGGGCCACAGGCATGTTGTGAGACGACCCCCAAACTCTGAATTCAAGCCACAGTACACAGTGAAGCATGAAGCATGATATGGGCATGTTTCTCCTACTTTGGTGTTGGGCCTATTTATCGCATACCAGGGATCATGGATCAGTTTGCATATGTTAAAATACTTGAAGAGGTCATGTTGCCCTATGCTGAAGAGGACATGCCCTTGAAATGGTTGTTTCAACAAGACAATGACCCAAAACACACTAGTAAACGGGCAAAGTCTTGGTTCCAAACCAACAAAATTAATGTTATGGAGTGGCCAGCCCAATCTCCAGACCTTAATCCAATTGAGAACTTGTGGGGTGATATCAAAAATGCTGTTTCTGAAGCAAAACCAAGAAATGTGAATGAATTGTTGAATGTTGTTAAAAATCATGGAGTGGAATAACAGCTGAGAGGTGCCACAAGTTGGTTGACTCCATGCCACACAGATGTCAAGCAGTTTTAAAAAACTGTGGTCATACAACTAAATATTAGTTTAGTGATTCACAGGATTGCTAAATCCCAGAAAAAAAATGTTTGTACAAAATAGTTTTGAGTTTGTACAGTCAAAGGTAGACACTGCTATTTTTTTTGAACACACCCCTTTCAACTAATTGCCCAATTGCACAGCCTTAAGAGCGTGCATATCATGAATGCTGGGTCTTGTTTGTTTTCTGAGAATCTACTGAACCTACTGGTAACTTGTTTGCCACGTAGCAATAAAAAATATACTAAAAACCTTGATTATTCTGATTAGTCACATTGTACTGCTATTATTTTGAACAAGACTGTACGTCACCACGTGGAAAATTAGGCAATCAATACTTCTATTTCATAGTTTTGTGTAACTGTAACGTCTCGGTTACGTATGTAACCCTCGTTCCCTGAAGGAAGGGAACGGAGACGTCACGTCGTGACCGACGAATTGGGAACCGCTCCGCGGGTGACCTATCTACTTCGAGAAACTATAAAAACGCCAATGAACTTGGCATGCAGGTATTTGCATAATGCCGGCGCCGCCCCGCCAGGTGCGTATATAAGCCGCAGGTGCACAATACCAAATTAGCTATATTATTGCTGAGAAGCCGAGCAGCAGTGCCCGGCCTGAAAACAGCAATGGAACAGCAAACTGTGGCGACGGGACGTGACGTCTCCGTTCCCTTCCTTCAGGGAACGAGGGTTACATACGTAACCGAGACGTTCCCTTTCAGTCGGTCACTACGACGTCACGTCGTGACCGACGAATTGGGAATCCCTACCAAAACGCCACTGCAGCTGAACCCTTCCAGTGCCTGCAAAAGCCCTCCGCCCTCCACGTAAGGGGCGGAACCTAAGGCGAAATGCAGAAGGCCGGTCACTACCTGTTCCTTAACCCACGATAGTGAAGCAGCGAACTGGGGAAGCGTCTAAACTGAGCGGAGCTAGAACACTGCGGAAGCCATCCCCTAAGAAGGTTGAATGGATGACATAAAATATGAAACAACCGATAGGTTGCTCATAAAAAGTCTCTGAACAAAACATAGTATGCAGAGAGATGCAGAACAGGCTCTGCTAAGGAAAACGTGGAGGATTAGTACCCCACGGAGTATACACACAAATGAACCCCACGTAGGGGACAAATGTGGACGCCTAGCCTACACAGGTTTACAGAGAATACATCAGTGATAGGTTGACAGCGGATGCTCCGCAACATCGGCTATCAGGGCGGTGGAGGAGAGGCAAAAACAGTTTTTTAGACGTTTTTGCCCCGATGGCCTTCCATATTGGTGCAGATGTGCAGCACCAAAATAGAGGCTCCAAGCCGACACACGAGCCGACCCTCGGCATTCTTAACTAGCTAGTAGAAAGAACCCGAGTGGAAACCGGTTCGACACGAACACTATAGAATCTTGTGAACGTATTAGGTGTCGCCCAGCCTGCAGCTCTACAAATATCTGTTAGCGAGGAACCGCGAGCCAGTGCCCAAGATGATGCCACACTGCGTGTAGAGTGGGCACGTAAATTAAACGGACAAGGCACATTCTGCTTTTGATATGCAAGGGCTATAGTATCCACAATCCAATGGGACATCCTCTGCTTGGTGACAGCTTTTCCTTTCTGCTGACCACCGTAACAAACAAAGAGCTGATCTGAGGTCCTAAAGCTTTGCGTCCTGTCTATATACACACGTAGTGCACGAACAGGGCATAACAAAGCCGTGGCTGGGTCTGCCTCCTCCAAAGGCAGCGCTTGGAGGTTCACCACTTGATCTCTGAAAGGAGTGGTGGGAACTTTGGGCACAAAGCCGGGCCGGGGTCTCAGTGTTACGCTGGATGCAGCCGGCCCGAACTGAAGGCACGATTCGTCGACCGAAAATGCATGAATATCCCCTATCCTCTTAACAGAAGCCAAAGCAAGGAGAGTTAAAGTTTTCATAGTAAGAAATTTAACACTCACACTATGCAGAGGCTCAAATGGGGCTTCCTGGAGTGATTTCAGCACCAAGGACAGGTCCCAAGGAGGAATAGAGGGAGGACGCGAAGGATTCAGTCTTCGAGCGCCTCTGAGAAATCTAATGACCAGGTCGTGCTGACCCACTGTTCTACCGCTTACGGGTGAATGGTGAGCTGATATCGCAGCGATATCGACTTTAATAGTGGATGGTGACAGCCTATTCTCCAAACGACGCTGGAGATATAAAAGCACAACACTAATTGGGCATTCTCGGGGGTTTTCACTTTGGGAAGAACACCAGTCGACAAACAGGTTCCATTTAAGCGCGTAAGCCTGTCTCGTAGACGGCGCTCGCGCTGCAGCAATAGTGTTAGATACCTCTTGCGGTAAATCACTCAAATCCTCCGTGCCCCGTCCAGAGACCACACATGGAGGTTCCACAGGTCGGGGCGCGGGTGCCATAATGTGCCCTCTTGTTGAGAAAGAAGGTCCTTCCTCAGGGGAATCTTCCACGGAGGGGCTGTCGCGAGGAGAGAGAGTTCTGGAAACCAACTCCTGGTTGTCCAATACGGTGCCACCAACAGCACGCTCTCCTCGTCCTCCCGGATTTTGCATAGGGTTTGCGCAATGAGGCTCACCGGAGGGAACGCGTATTTGCGCATGTTTCGCGGCCAGCTGTGTGCCAATGCATCCACGCCGAGCGAGTCGTCGGCTAGTGAATAGAACAGGCGACAATGGGTCGTCTCTGGGGAAGCAAACAGATCTATCTGCGCTTTGCCGAAACGTCTCCAAATCTGCTGAACCGCAATGGGGTGGAGTCGCCATTCGCCGGGACGCGCAGCCCGAGAGAGCGCATCCGCCTCTACATTGAGCGCGCCCGGGATGTAAATGGCACGAAGAGACCTCAAATTCTTCTGACTCCAAGTGAGGAGATGACGGGCGAGATGCGACAGGTGACGCGAGCGTAAACCGCCTTGACGATTGATGTACGCCACGGTCGCAGTGTTGTCTGTGCGAACTAATACATCTTTGCCCTGTAACTCGTTGCTGAAACGGACGAGCGCAAGATATACAGCCCACATTTCTCGGCAATTTATGTGCCAATGCAGCTGGGGTGCCGTCCAGACCCCCGAAGCCGCAAGCCCATCGTACGTGGCCCCCCACCCCGTGTCCGAAGCATCTGTGCATACTATTGCATGCCTGGAGACCTGTCTCAGAGGCACACCGGCTCGGAGAAACGCACGGTCTGACCACGGAGTGAAAGTGCGACGACACGCAGGTGTAATGATAACACGGTGAATGCCGCGCAGCCACGCTCTCCTCGGGACTCGATCGTGAAGCCAATGCTGAAGCGGTCGCATATGAAGCAGTCCGAGCGGAGTTACAGCTGCGGCTGCTGCCATATGCCCCAGGAGCTTCTGAAATTGTTTCAGCGGGACCGCGCTCTTGCTCTTGAATGTATTCAGGCAAGTCAGAATCGACTGTACACGCGCTTCTGTTAGACGAGCTGTCAAATCGATCGAGTCCAGTTCCATCCCGAGAAAAGAGATTCTCTGCACGGGGCAAAGCTTGCTCTTTTCCCAGTTGACCCGAAGACCCAAACGAGCGAGGTGTTTTAGAGTTAAATCTCTGTGATCGCACAGCGTCTGACGTGTTTGAGCTATTATGAGCCAATCGTCTAAATACGCGAGAATGCGCACACCTTTCTCTCTCAGGGGTTTTAAAGCCCCCTCCACTACTTTGGTGAATACACGGGGAGACAGAGAGAGCCCGAATGGGAGGACTTTGTACTGGTATGCTCGCCCCTCGAACGCAAAGCGGAGAAACGGCCTGTGCCGGGGGAGAATCGATACGTGGAAGTACGCGTCCTTCAGGTCGATGGATGCGAACCAATCGTTTGGACGAATGCATGGAAATATGCGCTTGGGCGTCAGCATCTTGAACGGCATTCTGTGAAGTGCACGGTTCAGCGAACGCAGGTCCAGGATCGGTCGCAAGCCGCCGCTTTTCTTGGGTACAATAAAGTAAGGGCTGTAAAACCCCGACCTCATCTCGGCTGGAGGGACCGGCTCGATCGCGTCTTTCGCCAATAAGACAGCGATCTCCGCACGGAGGACGTGCGCATCGGCAGCTCTCACCGTAGTGAAACGAACGCCGGAGAATTTGGGGGGACGCCGGGCAAATTGGATCGCATAGCCGAGACGAATCGTGCGTAAAAGCCAACGCGACGGGCTGGGAAGCTGTTTCCACGCCCCCAGACACCGTGCGAGGGGGACTAAAGGCACGATCGGTGTACCCGCGGCGGGCGCAACGGAGGTGATCGCCGGTGTGTGCGTAACGGCCGCACCGACAGCAGTGTTGTGTGTGATAACACTCACCTGAGTCCGTTGCTGGGTGGTTGAGTAAGGGAGGCTCTGCTGAAGACACCTCTCGCCACTCGATGCACCCTCTGGCGAAGGAGGAGGGAGACGATGGGTTATGAGCCCGTAGCTGTCTCCTACCGCCTGAGAAGTTGGAGAGCGCGGAGGGGTTATGAGCCCGAGCGCCGCTCTCGTTCTCCTCTGATGAGTCGGAGAACGAGGGGGGGTTATGAGCCCGCTCGTATCTCCGGCGCTCATCTGAAGACCTAGAGATGGAAGTGGAATTCGCTCTTTTTGTGAATTTGTGGGTGCCGACTGAAAAGTCGGCGGAACAGAAAAATGAAACAAAAGATTCCCCAACCGGCCCTCCTCCGGTGGGGGGAGTGGTGCCTTCACCATCTCCCGAAGAGCGATCCCCTCCATCTCTAGGTCGCCCGTCTCAGGGCCGCTTCGATCTCCTCTTTCCACCCTTCGGAGCGGGCTGAGCGGGCGGGGCGGGCTGCTGACGACCGGTTCCTCGCTTCTTAGAAGAGCCCCGGGGAGGAACGGAGGCGGCCGCCGCAGGACGCCCTCGGCGAGGAGCAGGCTGAGGCGCCGACGTGGATGGGGCAGGCGCAGGACGCTTCCGACGTGGCATGATTTGAGCTATGGCCTCAGTCTGCTTCTTGGCCGCGGAGAATTGCTGCGCAAACTCCTCGACCGTCTCGCCGAACAGGCCGGTCTGGGAAACCGGAGCATTCAGGAGCCGGGTTTTATCAGCGTCCTTCATGTCCGCCAGACACAGCCAGAGATGGCGTTCCTGGACTACCAGGGTAGACATCGCACGCCCGACGGCGCGTGCGGTGACCTTGGTCGCACGAAGCGCCAGATCAGTGGCCGCACGCAGTTCAGAGAACTCCGCCGAGTCGTGACCTCCCGCGTGCAGGTCCCTCAGAGCCTTAGCCTGATGAACCTGCAGCAATGCCATGGCATGCAGGGCAGAGGCTGCCTCCCCACAAGCTTTGTAAGCAGCACCGGTCAGCGCCGAAGACTGCTTACAAGCCCGTGAGGGGAGAGTAGGCTGGTCCCGCCAGGAGGAAGCGACACCGGCCGGACACAACTGCATCGCGACCGGCCGCTCCACTGACGGGATACCAGTATACCCCCTGGCATCTCCACCCTCGAGAGAGGTGAGGGGTGAAGGCTGAAACGGCCGGTTCCGGGCGGAAAACGGGGTTTTCCACGACCGCGTCAGCTCTTCATGTACCTCGGGGAAGAAGGGCACCGGGGGCGAGGACTGAGAAGCCCTGGCACCCCCGAAGTACCAATCATCGAGGCGGGACGGTTCAGGTGGGGGAGGTTCAGTCCACTCCAAGCCGACCGCCGCCGCCGCCCGAGCGAGCATGGCTGCCATCTCGGGGTCGAACGCAGGACCCGCAACCCGACCCGAAGGCGGGAGCGGATCTGGATCGACGTCCGAGGCTGACAACCCCCCCTCCGACGTTACGGTGGACATCGCGTCCGGTGGAGGCTCGACAGAGCGCGAGGACACCGTAGAACACGGGCCGCTCGTCTCCATCGGGACCTCCGCTGGCAACGGATCAGGGCGCTGGGAGCTGCTGGACGAACCAGCAGACCGACCCAGCACCGTTATACGGAGGTCATCCTTCGCAAGTTTGGTAGCTGCACCCTTAGCAGCACCAGACTTGGAAGGCGGGTGCCGTTCCCGGAGAAACGACACCCGTCTCCGCAAATCCGCCATAGTCATGCCCTCACAAGTGGAGCATGAACTATCACGCAACGCTGCCTCTGCGTGCTGGAGCCCCAGACACGAAACACAGCGCTCGTGGCCATCCCGGGGGGCGATGAACACACCGCATCCAGAAACGGAACACGGGCGGAATGCCATCTTTAAAAAGACGCACCCGACCGTGACACGAATGAGTGACTGTCTTTAAAAAGACACAAAGCTCAAACGTGCTGCTCTTTTAGGGAAATCACTCTTTTTGTGCGAGCTGGTGAAACACACAGGGAGAGGCAAACGCACTCACTCAACTCAAGTCCTAAAAGAGACAGAGAGAGAGAGAGAGAGAAAGGGTGGATAAAACACTGCGAGCCTCCGCTGAGGTGTCTTTGCCCAACCAACTTCAGCAAGCTGAGATCTTTTTCCTCCAAGAACAGGGATCTACGAAGATCAGTATACGCTTCTCGAGAGCAGATGTCTGCCGGCTTCGAAGCAAAAAGCTAATTTGGTATTGTGCACCTGCGGCTTATATACGCACCTGGCGGGGCGGCGCCGGCATTATGCAAATACCTGCATGCCAAGTTCATTGGCGTTTTTATAGTTTCTCGAAGTAGATAGGTCACCCGCGGAGCGGTTCCCAATTCGTCGGTCACGACGTGACGTCGTAGTGACCGACTGAAAGGGAACTGGTTTATTTTCAACCCAGCGTTGGGTCAAAAAGCAGCTGGGTTAAACTAACCCTGAAAATGTTTATATTTGACCCAACATTGGGTTAAAACAACCCAGCATGGGTTAAAATACAACCCAACAGGCTGGGCTCATCCCTTTTTGACCCAATGTTGGGTTGAAAATAACCCAGCATTTTTTAGAGTGTAGTTTAAATGTTATTTAAGTTTTGTGTTTGTGTCATTTGAGTTGTTTACATCAAGTAGTTTAAATGTCATTTAGGTTTTGTGTTGATGTGTATATTCAGCGGTTTACATTGAGCAGTTTAAATGTCATTTAGGTTTTGTGTTTTTGTATAATTTGAGTGGTTTATATTGTTACAGTAGTTTAAATGTAATTCAGGTCATGTTGTGTTTTGTGTATTGTTTTAGTAGTAGCTTATTTTGCTTGGTTTTGGTTTGATTAATCCGAGTAATAAAAAAAATTTGTGTCTTGAGTGCAAATGTCTTTTTCTATAAATAGTTTTTCGTGTCCGTGGCACAACTTTCTTTCTCATTTCATTTTATGTATTGTTTTAAAATCATTGTCGCTTGGGGTTAGATTTGGGGTTTGGGTTAGGATATCTAAAAAATTAACAGAAAGTGATTCTAACCCCAACCCCAAGCGACAACGGTAAGAAAATTGAAAAAAGCAATGAGAAACAATACGTGCAACAGACACAAAAACTGTATATAGAAATTTGTGTGAATGACCCGAAAAAGACATTCGACAAAAAAAGCCAGCATGCTCATAGACACACAAATGGTCGCAAATGCATTTGCCATTTAAACAACGTGCCGCTGGACCTGAAAATTATAATTGTGTCTGGCTCAAACTAGCAAAAAACAATTGTGTCGCACCTTGCGCTGAATTTTGGCGAGTGTATGATACAGCGCTTTGTCTCCTTAAAAACAGTGAGTATGGTGATAACTTGTTTTGCACACTACATATATTGCTGTTAAATCAGATACCATATGAAAATGTCTCTTCACCACAGACCACCTTCAATGGACCTTTGAAGAGGAATTTTCCTGGACTGAATTCAGAGATCCATGAAGTACAGTTTAGTTCATTACCACACCATGCATAGCCTCAAACAATGTCTCCCAATATTGACCACTATTGTGGACAAGCTAGAGGGTTATAATATATTTTCAAACAAAAATAATATATGTTTGCTTATTGCTACACATATCCAAAGTCCCTTTAGAGAGTTTGCGTCACTAGGCGGCCATCTTTGCAACTACTCCAAGCAGTTATTTGAAGCATGCAAGACTACAGTCCTATCTACTTAAATGGGGAAAGACAGATCTCTGAAATCACGTGCTAAAATTAAAATTTCAATAAAATATTTCTCCCCAACAATTAAACGTGACATCAGCTGTGCCCAAAAATGACCCATGATTTACTTACCATCAAACCATCAGAGATACATATGTCATTTTTCAGACACATTTTCAATGGTGGTTTAAGTGTGGTCCCCTACCCCCTCACATTTCAACTTTGAAGACTGACAAATACGTTTCTGTGCACAAAACATAAATGAGCTAATAAGGTACTTCTTGGAACTCTAAGTATGGTTGTTCTTCTAAATATAACTCAAACAACCTTAATGCTCTTTCAAATGTTTTGTTGATATAGATGCACCTGAGCTTATGTTCAGGGTCGATGCCAGATAATTCAGAATGAGGGGGCCTCCATGTTTCACTGGGGGGGCATACCGTGTCACCTAATTATTATATTATTAATAGCTGTAGCATATTATTGTTACACTATAAAATGCATGGTTCTGATTGGCCAGTCCCAACATCCAAGGTATTCATAAGAGGTTCCTGATGGACAAATTCAAGTACCGCCCTACCTTTTTTCTCATTTCAGAAGCTATTTCACTCGGATACGTCATGACAGGGATAATATGACAATTGCTACTTCCATTTGATTGTACCTTTAAGTAAATGGAATGTTATAAACATTAGTTCCTAAATGTTCAGACATAAACAAATCATCTACTTGTTGGATCCTTGCATTCATATTGCACCATATCTAAACATGAAAGTTTGCAGTTTATCCTTGATTTTGATGTTTTATACTTAAATATAGTTTTATGGCGTCTGATTATAGTTTGATAACAGCGTGCACTTGAATTACCCCATTGATGTTTGTTCTGAGCTATCAGCCCTATTCTACGGTCTTGAAAGATACATTATATAAAGTACATCCTGAAAGAGTAAACATACTGTACTCAGCAGAAAGAGCTTCAAAGATAGTCCATAGCCAAACATCATACCAATCATGTTAACCCTAACTTTGGCTTTAAGTTTTGCACTCTCTACATCTCCTTGCATAGTCCTTTGTCATCTTTAATGCCACTTGCACTTCCTGAATTAACTTTGCAGACCTTTCCTCCACTTCTATTTACCATTAGCATTTTTAAGTGTTCATTAAAATTTAATTATCTTGTGGTCTGGCTTTTGTGTGTCTATTCGGGATTGCATTTTAAACTTGATGTTATCCAGTTCACGACAGACTGACCCTATTGTGCACTGTTCCATAGGGAAGTGCCATTGCAACAGCGCTGCTAACAGTTATGAGAGGCAGGGTCTTGATAGTTTAGCACCTCTCCTACTCAGTGACTGTGTCATCTGTGTTCACTGTTTTGCATTAGAGGGAATGTGCTTTTATGGAATCGGATCTTTTGCTATTATGTAGTAATTTATATTTTTTTATATTTTTATCAAATAGGAGTAGTGGACTGTAAAAAATATGTAGTATGCTAACTTCTATTTTAGTGACCTCTTAATGGATGAATAAAATATCATGATATTTATACATTTACACATTTATATATTTTTATTTAGCATTTTGTTAAAATAATAATAAACAAAAAGTATAAATGTTATATAGGCAAGATGCACTTTGATGTTATAAATATATAACATTATAGGCCTACTTTTATTTTGTTAGCCTGACTCTGAATTCAATTTACATTCATTGATAAGTGCATAGTGCACTAAATGTAAGTGCAGAGAGCTGTTAAGTTTTAGGGTGAATTTTGGTGTCTGATGGAAATGTGCAACTTTAGAAACTTATCTTGGCCTGCAGGGTAGAGTAGTCATAATTTAAAAAGAAATAAATAAAGGAGATTTTCTGTACCAATAAGATTTTTTCAAAGGTGCCTAATTTGCGTTATCAAACAAAACATTGAACATTTAAAAATTCTGCTTAATTTTAACAATCTCGTTTTTCTTATGAATGGTTGGTTAAATCATCATTTGAGCTTCTTTTAAAATTGTCCTCAGCTCAAAGGATGAGATAAAACTGCTGCCTCTGTGTGATACGAATATTACATAATGTCTTAATGCTTTGTCCTGATTTGACATTTCATTTCACTCAGCATGTCTTGACAAGACCTACAAATTAAACAGTATGTGTGTGAAGTGTGTACCCAGCTATCTATAGCCTACAATAAAGGGATAGTTATTGAATTAAAATAGATAATTTGCATTTTATTAATTGAAAATTAAACAGTAAAAATAGACGAACATTAGACAGCTCTTTGCTTTTATGAATCGGATAATGTATAGAATGACGATGCAATGTTATCCACCTAGTGGTTTGTATCAGTAGTAATCCTGTGAGTGGAGTCAATTCACCGTGATCCCGGTGAGAGAATGCGCTTCCCACGATCCCACGGTTGCTGTCCATTCAGAACCACTGTCTGTTTTTAAAACGCGCTGTCATCTGTCCAAATTAACGCGCCCTCATGTAAGTGTCTAAATCATCATTAGTCCACGCATCAACATTGTCTTACACGCTGCATCACAACGAGCTCGGGGGCAATGTCATTGCACGTACTAGCATAATACATCCCGGATCCCTTAATCATAGGGACTGTACAGTCGTGCAGTCTTTGCATAAAATAATCCCAATCGCGCGCTATTGGTTCACATCCCTGTCTATCATCGGGGGCGGGACTTTGCTCGCTCGCGCTCCCGGTAGGCGATAGATGCGCGAGCTGTACTTTTCTACAGTGCAGGAGCGCACAGCACTTCTCGAGCTCAGTCCGAGCGTCAAGTGAACGGCGTGCGGAAAACGCAGTGGGACTTCAACCGAGGAGAAGTTAAGGAGCCTGTAGTATTGATCGCAGCAGCTTGCACCTGGATAAGCCCCATCATCAGCTCACGGAGAAGCAGAAGAAAGAAGAAAGTGTGTTCACTGGAAGCACGCGGTTGTTACAGACGGAAGGCAATATGATGGTGAAGCAGCATATGCTGTTTACCCTGTACAGCATCTGCGGGATCGTCCTTAAAGGTAAGAGCCCTTCAAACTTTAAGCAGTGGTTTCGCAACAGCCCGTTGCATATTACAGCGTTGTATGTCGACGATGCTGATGTTGTTTTATCGTTACGCATCATGTAGAAAATGTTCTGGAATGATGATGATGATGATGATTTGCATATACATAATATCTCAAAGCGTCTTTAGAGAGCACTGGGACTTGTTCTTGCAGTTTTCCCGTTAATCATCATTGCACTGAAGGAATTGCATGGTGCACATTTGCCCAGCATATAACCCACTGATACTGAATCTTATCACGGATAAGCCTGTACAGACTGCTGAGCTAGAGACCCGCTTTTATGGATTACCAGTCAAAATGTGTTATAGATAAACTCACCAGCATAGAGGGAATACAATGTCATTGATACAGCCTAATGGCTTTCTTCTGATCGCAAACTTGAGCTAATAAATGCATGTCTATTAATGCTATCCCCACCCATAGCCTATGAAGCACATGCATATACTTACATTATAATTATTTTGCGTTAGGAAAATGTCTTGTTCAGCATGTTTAACGTGTCTTCTTGAATACAATCTGAGCTTTGTATTTTCTTTAAATACATTTTGAGATTTGTGGTGTATTTTGACAGGCATGTGGCATTTGGTTTCTTGATGTATCTTTCCAAACGTGGTCGTTTACTGTCCGGATATCTTTTGATATGTCATAGGTTTTATCTGCGAGTATAAAGCAAATTGTTTTAAATTATTTAAGTATCCCTCATTATGCTGGATTTTGTTTTAGCAATAGTTTCTCAGTCAATCCCAGATATTTTGGTATTTGCGGCAATCTGCATGTTGGGGTCGTAGTAGCATCAGCTTTTTCTCCCCATCAGCGAAAACACTTCGCGCGTACACACCTGTCAGTTTACAGTTGGCAATGTAACGCTCCCTATTAGTCACCCAAAACAAGAATTTAGCATATTATTGGGCATATCAGAAATATGTTAAGACAACTGTCAGCGTTTATGAGTTGGCGTTTACCTGTTATATTTCCTCACGGTTTTGGATGCTGCTCATCATTCACCCGCGACACTGTAAACAGGATCGCCAGGGCAAGGTCACGCGCAGCGCTCGAGCGGGGCGACTGTAGTGTGACAGGAATACTTGATGAATTCGTCAACTGAACGTGCCTTATTGCTTTTGGGCGCACTGGGAAGGTAATGTTTGCTCTGAGCGAGGTTGTAAGTATTAGTTTAAGTCTCAGCAGGACGGTCTCGACGTGTGAGTGCTCAGGCGTGAGAATTCGTGTTGTTTAGAGGAAGGTTACGCCGCGTGCTTCCCGCCAACAGGAGCTGGTGAGCAGCAGGCACCGCCCGATTTCATCCTTGGACTATGAAGATGAATTAATTCATACATTTAAGCAGACTGACTAGTATTTAGTCGGCTGTAGATTGCTTGGCATAACAAAAAAGTGTGTGTTCACCTCATAGTTGTTTACTCGAGGTGCTTCAAACCAGTCTGGCTTGGTTTATGGTGTGAAACATGAAACATGACTCCTTTAGCCAGTGTTTACATCTCAAACAGACTGGCCTGCAAATTGTGAACGTGCAGGGTGATTGCAAGAAAGACAAAGAGACAAACACGCCTGTTTGCTTGTGTCTTATGAAAATTATCAGTTTTTTTGGGGGGGGGGGGGGGCATTTACTTGTAGTAAAACCACGGTTCATTTTCGTAAAGGGTATGCGTGAGCTCGATCTTTCGACGAAATACCCTGTGCTGGGTGATGATAGTCAGAGGTGGGCCATTCATAATCAGAGATAATGAAGCACATTCCTCAAGGCATCACTTCTAATGAGTCGGCAGCAAGCGAGACCGGAGCAATGTATTGATTTCTCCCATCCTTCTCTCTCTCTGTCTCTCTCTCCAACCGTAAATCAGTCTGCCCGTGTCTCTCAGCACCCAGTCGACAGTTCCACTAACTGCAAGTGCCGCTGTCTTCTTGGGTTCTTTAACACAGCTCAGACACCCTCAGTGTCTGACTGCACTTGCTTGCCATGTGTGAGCGTGTTAATAGGCTTAACAGAGTGTGGTTTCCACGCAGGTCATTTTTTGGATGTATGACGAGGTCAGATGGCTGTGTTGGCCTTGGTTGTTCTACAGTTAGTAATCAATACTTCAATTAGTAATCAATAATACTACAGTAATGCATTAATTGATCAGAGTAGCTGAATTATGTCACAGTTATGTAACACAGATCATTCTGTCTGGTTGGATTTAGTTGATGCATTTGGTAGGTCTGAAAAGCCTTTTGGTAAATGTTGATTGATTTTACAGCAGATTAATTATTCTAGCGGACAAAAATACAAGCATAATTCTAATGCATGCCAGGACCCTTATTTAAAGTAAAATTGCTTGTTCAGATTAAGCTGTTTGGTACATTGGGGAGACTTTTTATAACGTTTGTACCAATAAGTGAATAAGTCCGGTCATCCAAAAAATCTTAGTTATTATACATTGTTGACATTTATTGGGAAAACATTTTTTTACTGTGCATTTGACTCATTTTCATATAAACATGATTAAACTGCAAAATATATTAAATTGATTCAAAATGGTGTAATATATATACAAAAAAATGTAGGTAAATGTCACTTTACCTTATATACATAGCTACCCAAATATCTGTTATCTGCAAGTTACCAAAATATAGTTTTGCTCATCTCTCCAAACCTGGCCTGATCTTTGCAATGCTCTAGTGCCCATCTGCAGCGAGCAAAGAAACCCAGCTGCCTTCTATGTGCTGGTCATCGATTACTCTTAAAGCCGGGCCAGACTTCCTTAGTGAAGTTAAATGTCTGAAACACGAGTGTGACACATCCGTCCAGAGGGAGCGTCGCATGCTGCCAGCAGCCGGAGACGCATGGCAGTTATGCAAAACATGTGGCAGCTCCTCCCTGTGTGTGGAGCACTGTGAAGTGCTTTTGTGTGGAGGTCTGCTGTGAGTAATAGCAATGCTTGGCTCCATTCTTAGAGATGCCAGAACCGAGTGGGAGGACTATGGTGGTCCTTCTTCATAGATGTTTGTCTTTCTGCTCATTTTTGTTTGTGGGTACATATCCTCCTCATAGGCTGGTTGTGTACACCGAATCTTCCTCTTTCTGTCTATTTTGGCTCAGTGATGTTTCAACAATCCGGTGCTCTGAAATGCTGCCCGAATCATCTCCTCAGCTTTTCATGCAAAGCATACCCAAATTCAGCAGCCAGGGTAGTCGGATTACAAAAACAGAAAATAACGATTTTAGGAATGGCGCGACGACAAAACACATGATGACTTAAAATGCTCCTTTCATGAGCATACCACAGTGTTGGAAATGCTCCTTATTGAGTGGGCCACTGAGCATTGAAAACTGAAGGCTCTGGCCTCATGCCTCCCAGCCATCTTATCCCAGTAAAGTGACTCCAAACCAGGCAGTACCCTTCCTGGAAACCAGACCTTTTTTAGAAGTAGCGTGGGAAAGCTCTCCTTCAGGAGTGGGAGTGTGTGGATGTGCTCGGATGTGCTTGTGTTTGGGAGGGAATGGGGTGTTGGGGAGTTTAATAGCCTTTCCTCTGTTTCCATTCTGTTGTCTTTGTCAGTCGTGAAGCGTGAAAAGCATCTTTGCAGGTGAGCGGCAGCACAGGCAAATGTGCTCAGACAGGTGAGAAATAGAGTCGGGCGTAAGCTGCCATTTCTGCTGACTAGAATAAGCATTTGTTTGGCATTAATTTAGCAGGGGAACAACACAGATTGCACTAGCCTCTCTTTTTGGCCAGCGACATTGGGATCTTCCTATGCCACATTCAGTCGTGCATGTGGCATTATTTCAGTCCAAGTCCCTTTCTCTCATTTCTTCAAAGAGTGCAAAGAGATCGAGCGCGTCACTCTTTCTCACTGTATGTGGGTGTTTGTTAGACTGAGTGAGCTAGGATGGAGAAAAGGATTAGAGGTGCATGTACTCCTCCTCTTTGTATTTTGTCCTATTGATGGGTTGCTGAAAAGCTCCTGAACAGAGCACCCAAGATGTTTGCCTCCATCTTACCATATTTCACTCTTTATCTCACCCTTTCTTCTGTCTGTGTACACATATCTGGGCCTTCAAGCATTTCCCCTAGACTCAGATGAGTGTGGAAAAGAGCCGAGCCGCTGAAGCTCTTCTGTAATCGTGAGGGATTTCTCATGATCAAAGGCCCTCTTTTGTTCCTCCAGGTGTTTGAAAAAGTTAAAACAAAAAGTGGGTGGAACTGTCAACTGTTCCGCAGTACAGCTAGTGCCTGGCATAACACTTCCTCTCTTCCCAAAAGCCATGGAAATAAAATGCCCCTTTGCAGTGATTTTCATAAAAACTTTCAAAACACAAACTCTTCCCTGATTTATTCATGGAAATTGCACGACCAGTCTTGGTTTTAATGTCTTTTATGTGCTGTTGGCACAGCAGTGATTTTCAGTTACAATCCTGGTGACAGATCTGTTCTTACCTGACACAACTTCAGTATCCGAAATCCCCTACGTCCATACAATAGGCAAAAAGCAGAAGGCGAGGAGAGTAGTATGTCGGAATTTATAGCATTCGAAAAGTAACTGGATGACCTACTACTTCCGGCAAGATTTTGAAGTGTGCAATTGATGGACACTATGCTATCCCTTGAGCCCCCAGGTAGAAAAGAAGAAGAAGAAGGAAAGGGGTCATCATATTCAAAATTTTCAGAAAGCACATGGCCCTATTAAAATGTAGTTACATACGGAAAACAATTGTGCTTGTTTAATATCATCCAAGTTAATGGCTCACTTGTTTTTATGAAGACGTATGTTACGTGATGTATCAAAATGGCGGATGTTTTACGTCCGAATTTCATTCATACTACCCATACTTTCTGAACAGTCGATGAGTAAGTACTTTATCTATTTCAAGTCGTACTGTCACAGTATGCGATTTCGGACCCCGGGATACATTTTGTTCATAGAGTTTTCTGCTAATGAGCTCATGATTCGTGTAAAATAAAGTAAGACATCTAATACAGTAAGGTGGGTCACCAGGACCAGAATTGAGAACCAGTGATGTAGATGAAGTCACAGTTAAAACAGCAATTTTCTTTTACCCATGGCATTTATATAAGCCCACTTAGCTGACCTTTGTCCTTATGATCTCTCAAAGATGAATTTCATTGGTAAATGACTGACAGGCTTTGTAATGGCTTTTTCTTTGGGGTCTTCTATCCGATTAGCCTTTGTGTTGGGTAATTTAAATGATTTTCTTAAGCTCACAGTATGTCTGATAATCGCATTGGAGCTTATGCAAAGAGACACATGGGAGGAAGTTCTTTATGGAATCACTGTTGCACAAGATTAAGAGATGACTTTGCTGCTGCGTCGAAAAGAAAAGATATCGGAAGTCAGGTAAATATAGTCGTGAATCGTTTGAAAAAGGAGAAACTTTGTTTATGAAAGATGCCATACTCGACTACAAATGAGATGTAAAAGCTCCTGGGCTACAGGACAAATACACCTAGAAGTAAAAACAAAGAGCACTGGACCTGAAAGAGAACAGAAAGCTTTTTCGGAAAGCTTGCCTGTTGTAACAGTAGCTTCTTCTTTTTTTAATGGATTTTAAAGGAAATTAGCTACCCTCTCTTGCAGATAATCTCAGATTTTGTCAGAGTGCAACACCATTTTTCACAAAAGACAACATGCTCCCGGCCTAGTGAAAATTCGCAGGCTCAGTGATTGGGTAATCAATCACCTTTATTGACAAAAGTAGATGAAAGAGTTAGTTCAGTAAAATTGAATAGCTGCACATGGTGAGCTAGAGACTTTGGAGAATGAGGGGCATTGAAATCAAATACTTGCACGTATTGTTCAGCAGACTGTCCTGTGAGAGCGATTACCTACTGTTGCCTGTCACTATGCGCCCTGCCTACACGGATATTTGTTCCTTTCACTACTGCATTTGTAGGTTTTCACAATTACAATGTCTGGCTTTGAGGTCTGAAGATGCTTGGCAACAAATGGAATGGAAGAGGAAATGCACCCTTTATGTTTAGTTTTTTAAGATGTCAAGTAAATCTTTGGTGTCCTTAGAGTACGTATGTGAAAAACTTAAATGTGTTAAAATGCAAATGAGTTGATCTCTGCACTAAATGACAGTGATGTGGTTGGATAGTGCAGATTACGGTGCGGTATTATCCCCTTCTGACATCACAGGGGGAGCCAAATTTCAATTAGCTATTTTTTCACATGCTTGCAGAAAATGGTTTACCAAAACTAAGTTGATCTTTTTCACATTTTCTAGGTTGACAGAAGCACTGGAGACCCAATTAGAGCACTTAAACATGGAAAAAGTTTGATTTTCATGATATGTCCCCTTAAATAATTGTATGCATTTGCACAATTCACATCATTCGACTTCATACAAATTAACCACCTTATTCAATAGTTACGATTTCGTGTGAGATCAGGCTTAGCATCACTATATTTGTGAGATCTTTAGTTTCAAATCATGTGACACGTATCTCTGCAGTGTACTGTATACCATCCCCAATTTACAGCCTTCATGTTTCTGTGCTCCCCATCTACCTCTCCTCTCTTGTTGTGTCCTGTTAGGGATGTGCAGTGCCATCTGCCTCTTGTGAGATAGAATTTAACACCTGCAAATACAGTAAACAATCAATTAATCAGTAGCTCCAGACCATATGCACCTGCCAAAGTGTGTGCGCGCACGCTCAAACCCCTCCTCTTTTTCACAGTCAGTAACAGACCATCACACCCTTCAGCAGCCAACTATATCTCAAATCTCTCCAACATTTACATAGGACTACATTTGTTTGATTTGCAGCACGGATGTGCCTTTTTCCCAGATTGTCAGTGTTGCGTTTAATTGACCATAAATCAGGCTTACGCAGTTGCAGTGGCTACGTGTGTTATGTCAGGCTTTATCAGTTCAATAAGTCAGTTTAATTAACCTGCACAGCAAACAGGTAGTTAATGCAGCCATTTTATAGCAGGTGCTATGCTCAGTATAACAGGAATGCTATACAAAGGGTTCAAGAACGTTTATATGATTATATACGATTATTACGCTTGCTATTAAACACATCGCAGTTAGATTTGTATGTTAATGCAAAGTCATTCTTGCATGCGCAAAATTTACAGTCAGCCACAATGCAGAAAATTTTGCCAGGGCTTTGCTATGCGGTTATTGAGATACATGGAGTGTTTTTGTGTTCTGTGTGGGTATTCTGTGTGCTGGTTGGATGCCTATAGAAGTTTCTAAAGTTTAGTACTTAAGTTCAAGGGTTTTAGATAATCAAATTTCTTCAGCAAATACAACCATGCAGCATCCATTAATTCAGCACGTTGCTTTTGTCATATCATCTGGCCCCGTCTGCCTGCTCGGAGAAGGTCAGCGATTCTCTGTAGTGCATTAGACATGCAGCCTTTGTGTCTTGGCATGTGGAGGAGGAAGGCTACTATGTTTCACCTTTTACAGAGTTACTGATACAACTCAGATAACAGATACGGGAAGCAGAGCCTTCTTATTTTCTGCACTTTAACTTTATGTCTGAGCTCTTTCGGAGGCAGCTTTACGTGGGTCGTGGGTCGATGTTGCTGGTTCTTCGATTTTTTTACTGTAAATTACTGTTAAATGTTAAAAGTCGTAGCTACTAAGCCATTTTGAGAACTGCATTTATCTAAAGCCACTTATATAACAGTGAGGAAGACAATAATGGAATAATATCTGAATAATGAATTAAAATGCGAACGTTTGTTTATCCTGTTTTAGATGACTTTTTGCACTAATAACATACATCTCGAAATAAAGTCATTCTAACCAGCACTTTTCACACCCCGCATCTTTGAAAAGCTCTTCAACTCTGTCACATGAATGCTAGGTTTTGGTTCCCTCTCCTTTTGCTTCATGCTGAATTTTCATTTGGTTTGGTGAACTGTTTGAAACACAAAGACAAAACTAGTCCATGTCAGAAAAAAAAATTTCACCGTTCACTTTTACTCATGGTAATCCAGTTTAGTTACTCAAAATCAAATTTATCAGATTATATAATGTGACCCTGCATGTGTTAACCCAGCTTAAGTTTTTTTTTTATTTACTACATAATGTAAAGAACATTCTGTAAAAATATAACTTTGGTATTTGTATTATTAACTGAGTAAGGTCATGTCAAAGATTGATATCAATTCAAAACAAATAAATGAAATCAAACTTTGGTGCTCCAAATCTTAAAGAGCACCTAATTCATTGCTAAAAACAACGCTATTTTGTGTATTTGGTATAAACACATCATGTTTAGCTTCAGATTTCACTCTTTTCCTGAAGCGCACAGATTTGAAAAGCTCTGTGTTAGGGATGCTAAACAATTAATCGCGATTAATCGTTAGCAGAATAAAAGTTTTTGTTTACATCACATATGTGTGTAAACTGTGTATAATAAATATGTATATATATAAATATGAACACATTCATGTATAATTTTAAGAAATACATTTTTTTATATTAAGTATTTATATTTATATATAATATAAATTATACATAAATATACAAATGTAAACATTTCTAAAACATATACATGCATGTGTGTACATTTATTTATACAAAGTTATTATACACAGTTCACACACATATATGATGTAAACAAAAACTTTTATTCTGCTAACGATTAATCGCGATTAATCGTTAAGCATCCCTACTCTGTGTCCCTGATTGGCTAGCTATTCTGTATGTGTGATTGGCCTGAATACCTCTGACGTAAGCAGGAAATGTGACGCTCCTTACCATGTTTGAAAGATTCGGTTCCTAACAGGAGTTAACTTACAGACTGAGTCCAAAGCGGGAGGAATTATGATAATGTCGGTCTTGTTTACATCACCAATCCCAGGAAGTACACTGTGGCCTACAGTTTGTGTGTTTGTTGTAGTCCTAGAAAAGAGATATACGTTGGAGACGATAACTCGCGGCATTGTTTATTTTGGGGTTTGTACCTTTTGCATATCGTTAACATGTACTACACACTTACAGACCAAAGGAAATTTAAAAACATGAATCGGACAATAGGTGCTCTTTAAAATTAGATTATGAGACTTTAACCTGAATTTTATAGGTAAGGTCATATTTACTGTCTGAATGGAGAATGATACAGAGAGTATATGCATTTTAATAACAAAACAAATAATCTGCCATAAACTGTGTCCTGCGTTTTTAAATATTGCAGTATAAGTGGTTGATGGGTTTTGTGCAGAATCTGCTCAGTAGAGATTTTACAGATTTTTTATTGGCTGTCTGACTTCTGCGAATACTTTTTACACTTATAGTTTTTCTGTTCCTACCACCATAGTGTTAACTTTGTCATTTTATATGGTGTCATCCTAAGGTCATTAATTTTAAATACATTCTTTGTGTTATGCTTGTGAGAGTTAGCTACTATCTTTAGGCAGGGATATTGTTATGTTTGCAGATCAGAACCTGTTTACAATTTATTGCAAGTAAAATTGGACGTTGTTTGGTTTTGGTTGCATCAGTGGGCTTGTCTGAACCTCTGTTCTTGTTACACACCCTACTGCAAATATGTGAAGTGTGTGTAAAAGTATGACTCGAGGTGTTAACCTTACCATAACTACAAACCCGGTGCTAGATAGACAGTCCTACTTAAAGCCTTTGTTATGCTACTAAAAATAAAGAGATGTGGCCAGACGACACTCTACTCTCACTGTCTGCACACATAAGTACACTATAAGCTTAACTAATCCAGGGGTCTACAATGACCTTTTACCATCTGGTAATTCTTGAACTGTGGTACCAGAACAGTGTTGGAGTTTATTTTTAGGTACCTTCCATCCCCATTGAGAAAAAACAGGTAGTAATTTAATGATTTAGCATGAGCAACCTGAGAAAAAAAACAGATATTTTAAGAGCAGAAGAATAAAGGTCCTCTGAGGGTAAGTTTAATTCAGACTTTGTCCCTCTCTGGGACACTGGGGCATCTCTGTAATTGCCTGTTTTTAGAGGGCACAAAAATTAACTTCTTAACTTATCCACCGTTCTTAATACTTTCTCTCTATAATGAGTGAAGATAAGACAAGCTGATGGATCCTCTAAAGCTTGGAAACGGCTGATCTGAGATGGCAGGGCACTTCATTACGGCTCCACAGCCCGGCCCAGCTTTCGCAATCGGCCCGTCAGTTTTGGAGACGCTTTGAACGCAAATGCCAGACAAGTTGGCAATCAAGAGTTTTAGTTCTCGCTTTTAGAGATATGAGAGGTCTGTCGGTCGGGTCTCTGCCCGAGAATAGGGTTCAGGGATGCGCTGTACGCTAATCCTTGACATAATGAACACATTTTAAGCGCAGCATTGGGATTTAAGCTTCATGCGCTCTAAAAAATGCTTGGTTATTTTTAACCCAGCGTTGGGTGAAAAAAAGGCAAACCTAAACCGTTGGGTTGTAATTTATCCTAAGCTGGGCTTCAACCCAAAATGCTGTGTTGTTTTAATCGATTGTTGGGTCAAATATAAACATTTTCTAGGTTAATTTAACCCAGTGGTTCTCAAACTGGGGTGCACAGTGGGGTTACAGTGATTTTATTAAATCTATTAATTTTTCCTAGATTTAGTGTAAGCAAACCCATCATAAATATGTCTACCAACCAACAACACTACATTGTATTTTATATACGTTTTGTTTAATTCTAATGCAAGTTTGAGGTTGTTTATGTCATGCATTTTTTTATGGGGATGCACGGATGGTGGGGAGGATTGGGGGGTACACGCCAAAAAGTTTGCGTAAATTATGCAATCACATGATTCAATACATAATCAGCCCAAGTCTGCGTATATATACATCAATGAAAAGCTGAGAAATCTGCAAACCGTTTTTGCAAGTTCGCACAGTTTTTGCAAGTTCCCGCAATTTCATCGCTTAAAATTGCTTAAATATCCCGCATTTTCCATCGCATTTTTTAAGAAAATGTGCAGCAAGATCAACGATTTTGCATGCAAAAATCACAAAAAAGCCCTGCGGTTTTCTGGAAGGACTGCCAACAGCTGGGTTTCTCCCTTTTTCGACTGCTGCTGACCCAACGCTGGGTTGAAAATAACCTAGCATTTAGTGCAGTAGATGTTCGAAAATGTTTGATTCCATTTGACGTTAGGTTGACATTTAGCCTGGCTAGTTTGGTTTACCAAAAAGTTTAGATTTTTAGACCTGTATGTCTTTACTACTGGTACACAGATTTTGTCCCTCTAATTTTTTTTTGCTTTGATAAGTAAATTAGTTCTTCCCAAAATCTTAGTTTTGTTGTTTTATTTACCATAATGTTGTTTCAAATCAGCATTAAATTTTTCCTCTCTGAAGCACAAAAGGAGATAATTTTATATAATTTCATTATAATTTCAAATTTGTTAATGTTTTTTTCGAGAAGTTCTCTGTTGTAACTGGAATCGTGCAGTTTTCCTGTTTTAATAATTGTGCATAATATTCTTGGCAAACAGCATCATGATGTAAATTGCAGCAACATTTTAAAATGAATATTTGCCCCATCCCTAATGCAAATTAAAGAAAAGTAGCACATGCAAAAATATTACTGCAAACCAGACCAGGGAGTTTTACAGAGCTCGCATTTTAAAAATGGAATTAGACGGTAGAGGAGAGAAAGAGAGAGAGAGGATAACCGCAGGCTTTTGTACCAAGCTGATAATGTTGGTTTCAATTCTCTTGCATTGTCTTCCTCCCGCTCTGCGTGGATCTGAGAGACAGGCCCGGCTCCGTAGCGGTTTGAAACAAATGAGAATCGTCTCCTTCTCCCGTCCCTTTTTCTAAAGCAGCACAGAGTTGCTCATCGCAGCCATGCTTTTTGAGTGCTCGCCTCAGCCCCTTTGTCTGCGCAGTCATAAAATAAAAGGTGATGTGAGAAAGATGAAACACTTGTTTGTTTGTTTCCGTCTCATCACAGCAGTAGAGTGAGTCTTCAGCAATGGCCCCGGGAATCACTCTGATGTGGAGCCTCCCCACAAATGAAAGTTGTCGGTTTCGTGTGGGCAGCGCTTGGAGTTTTTTAGACCCCGGGCTGCTTTGTGATGAATTCAGAGGGGGTGGTGTGTGACTGTGCTATCTGCGTGTGTGATTTGTATTCGTCGGTGTTCAAGACATCTCATTTTATGGTTCACTGGCATCAAGAAAATCAGATTACACTATTGTCTCTTAACTTTATATTTTGATTTTCCAAATTGCGAGACACAAATTTCGTTCCATCTTTCATGTTCTGTTGTGGCAATTTTCGGCTTTTACAAGTATGTTTTGAAATCTATGATTGACAGGCTCTTATGTATTACAAGAGTAATAATATATTCAGCAGGTTCATCAAGCACGGTTGATTGCCAGGGCGGCACAGTGTTTGAATAATGCAAGACAGGAGTGCACTCTTTATTTTAAAGGACAGGTTTGGAGCTCTATTTGCTTCACATAATATGACAGGTATATCACCTGCTCCCATAGCTTCACACATCAAGTTTTTAATTAAAAAATATATCATGTGCTAGCAATATATAATCCGGGAATATGAAACCCATCAAGCAGTACTGCGTTTAAAAGACGTCTAATAACCGTGCAAACACATAGCTGTCAGTGACAATTTAATAGACATCAATCCATAGCCCGACAATAAATGAAATAAAATAAATGAAACTTGTAATCTCTGTTGACTTTGCTTACATGATGAAATATCATACATAGGCTATCTCAAGTAATGTAACATGTAACCAAATTCAAGTTTTATTTGGCTAGAATTGGGGTTACTATATTGCAGAGGTGGGCATTCCTGGTCCTGGAGGGCCACTGTCCTGCAAAGTTTAGCTCCAATCATTTCCAAGTCACCCTGCAGTCTTTGATTAGATTTTTCAGGTGTGTTTGATTAGGGTTGAAACTAGGGGTGGGCCGATCCAATACTTTGGATCGGATATCGGGTCAATACGGACCTTTTTTGCTGGATCGGGTATCGAAAAAACGGGGCCGATCCAAATCCGATACTGTGCATTACTTGTGGTTGTTACTGTCATGCTACAGAAAAGTCAAACTATTATAAAAGCACCATACATGTTATTATACACTATATTCAAAATCTTCCTAATATATTCAACAGCCTTATGCGAAAAACAAATGCAAATATGAAGATATTTAAGGTCACAAAAACTGAATGGTTTGGTGCTCGCCGAGTTAATACACTGGAGTAGCGTGAATTAAATATGTCATACACACACACACAAACACACACAAAAGCCGTATTTTAAACATCTGATTAAAAAGTCTTTCATGTTGTGACAGTTTGCGCAATTAAGTAAAAATGTACTTGAACTTTTTATTTGCTCAGTCGTATGTCCACTCAAAAACAATTATTAAATTTGTAAAAACACTTAAATTCTTTTAACTTGTATCTCATTAAAAAAAAAAATTCACTTGACATGATATTCTCTTGATTTTGTGCAACATGTTTTGTGTGTATATGTGGGCGTATATATATTTATGTGTTTATACACACACAATTCTGAATGGATCAAGAAAAATACTAGTATTGGATCGGGATCGGTATCGGTCGATACTCAGAATACAGGTATCGAAATCGTATCGGTAATAGAAAAAGTGGATCGGCCCAGCCCTAGTTGAAACTAAACTTTGCAGGACAGTGGCCCTCCAGGACCAGGAATGCCCACCCCTGCTATATTGGGTCTATAGTTAACCTAGACCAGGAGTGCCCATGTCCTGCAGAGTTTAGCTCCAGCTCTAATCAAGCACGCCTGAACAATTAATCAAGGTTTAAAGAGGCCCCTGAAAACTACAGGTAGGCAAGATTTTGGAGCTAAAATCTGCAGGACATCGGCACTCCAGGATCGACATTGCCTACCCCTGACCTAGACGGTGAAATGCCGGCTATTGCTTGCTGGGAAAAGTGATTGTTAAATAATAAAAGTGGATTAGGAGGAAATTGTGTTAGCCATGGCCTCACAAGGACCAGCAAATGTTCGCTCTGTGCTTATTAACAGGACCCTCAATTAATCCAGGCCAGGTTTACGAGTCTTCAGGCCCTGCTTAGTATTCAAACCCCAGTTTACAGGCAAAACAGATCTCCTCATAAATTGCAGATCTTTGTAACTGAAACAACTCTCCCTCTAGCTTTCAGATGCTTAGATCAGTGACTAAGCCTCAGAGATGCTAAGAGAGAGAGAGAGAGAAAGAAACATACACAGGGACAATCGAACGGAGATCGAGAAACGGAAATTGTTTGTTGCTCAACCGCTGTTCAGCTGGACAGATTATAAAGGTCAAATTATAGCTGTATCTGTATCCACCAACGCAGAGCTACCAGCTTCCTTTCTATTAGCGGCGGAGACATGTTCAATAGCATATCATGTTCTCATATCACTGCAGCTTCTGTACCAGAGCCCAGCGTTTATCACTGGGATGCTAAGCACAACCCTGATGAGGGTCAGGGATTGTGCATCGTCCAGAAGTGGAATTGAGAGTGACAGAGAGTGACTTTTATCTTTGCTTTGAGCCATAACCAGCAACAACAGCAGGCCATCTGAGATTTAGTTATAGAGGAAAATACGCAGTTAGTAATAGCTGAAAGCATAATAGGATGAGCAAGAATATTTAATAAACCAAAACATGATGGAAACAGGAGAGTTTGTGAATAAAAATGGATTTGAGGTGTTTAGATGCAAAACCCTTTAAGTGCGTCTGATATTTTTTCTTGCAAACTCTTAGGTTTAAGTCAAGGGCCAACCTTGCGGTCTCTACTGTAAAGCCAACACAGAAATGACTTAAACTGCAATTCATTGACTCGCCGCTAAAAACCATGTTAAAAAGCCCAACTTTACAGCAGAAATAAACATGTTTAGAAAGTGTTTTTGGTCTATATTGCTAATTTTGACATTCAGGATAACTGTGAGGAGGGTGAATTTTTTTGTAACTTATCCGTTTAAATTATATTGAGACTTAAATTAATTAAGGGCGTGGCCACTTGAGTGACAGGTGAACTTCCGCTGCTATCACTACTGTCAATATAGGTGGGCATGGTTTAGGCAACCATCCATTTAAGCTCCACCCACGTCCCGCATATTCGGTCATTTTTTGTTATCCATGAGTTTTAAATAGAAAAAATATAGAAACTCTTTGGGGTTTTTTGCGCAATGCTAATGGTCTAATCAGATTTAATGGATTGTGCTAAGCTATGCTAAAAGTGGTACATACAGACCCAGAGATCAGCTAAATGGATTCCAAAACGGTAAAAATCAAACCTTTAACTCTAGTGGAGCTGGAAAATATTAAGGTTTTCAAAAAAAGTGTAGAGTGTCCCTTTAACTCTATGCGGCAAGGTTCATGTTGTCTAAGACAGGGTTCACATTTGATGATCTAGAACAAATACATGTAAACAAGAGATAAACAAGGGAATATTTAATACTGAGTTTCTTGGTTGGCCGTGTTAACAGTCACAGGGAGTGAAAGATACATCTTCTCAACTTCTTCCTATCTCTGAATACTGCCCGACAAGACTGTATTTCTCAGATGCAGGAACATTGAAACAGACAGAAACCATGAGGTGCATCTCATTCCAAACAGCCCAAAAGAGCTTTAATATATGCCCGCTGTAATTATCCGAGTCAGATGTTGAATTAATTTTCGCAGCAGATGGTTTCCTGAAAACCACATACCTGTCTGATGTGCTTGGGATTTCGTGGCCAATCCGAATGGATCAACCGATGAATCGGCACGCGTCAGATTTATCTTAGGCTCTCAGCTGAGGTTACGTTTTAAAGTTCACTGCTGATGGGCGGTTATCAATCAGCGAGTCATTCACTAAATAATGAACAACTTCCTCTACCATCTCTGGAACATCTCTAGTGCTCTGTCGCACCACTAATGGATTTTACCAATGCTTGCGGGTCTCCCTCCAGAAGACCTACAAGGCTAAAACGTGCCGCTTGGTCTTCTCTGTTCTTCAAATAAACATGTGCTCTAAAGTGAAATGCGGTTTGCCTGCCTATAAATCATCAGCTGCCTTTAATGTTTCATGTATTCCCATTAAGATGAATGTGTCTTATTCACCTCCGCAATCAATTTGAGAATTTCCCATAGATTCGAGGGTTTAAATTGCTCTCTGTTGAATGAAGAGCGCCTTTGCATCCTTAAATAATTGAAAATGTAAAATGAACCTGCTAGACGGGAAGAGTTAGGAGGTGCATACATCTTAGAAATTATTGAATTCTTATTTAGATGTCTTCATATTTCTTTCGCTCTCGTTCTCAATCTTTATCTGTATTTCTCGCTTTGTTTTTGTCTCCGAGCGATCACGTAATTGCTGAAATAGTAAATCTCGCCTATTGTTTATCATATGTTATTGAAGAGGCAGCAGGGAAGAATTAATGCTCGCGCAGTGAAACATTGTGCCCGTCATGCATTTTTCCAGTGGGGGTATAGAGGAGAAATTTGGATGTTTGTGTGCATCTGTTCATTGGTTGCTTGGTATATGTCTGTCTGTTATAGCCTAGTATATGTATATTGAGCTCACATTTAGCAATGATTGGTGTATTTTAGCAGACAGGGTAATTTTTACAAGTACCATCATTTTGAGTTATAAACTAAATATTCATGTGCACATTTTCTAGTGAAATGATTTGGTATGCAAAGAGGAAGAAACATTAAAATAGTCCTGTCCATTTATTTTCTAGTCTTCATAGCTTTTAGAGTATTAAGTATGGCATATTAAAGCCATTTAGACTGAAAGGGATGTATTTTACAGATTCATAATTTTGTCTTTTCGGTGATGCTTTAGATGTCACTTTATTTTATTTTACTAGGTTGAGTCATTAAAGCTCCTTGTATGGTTTTAGGCACACAAAGCTCATTGTCATTGGTCTCTAGTTAAGTCCAATTTGTCTAGAGATAGTTCACTTTCAAGAGAGCTGACGCTATGGGGAACGTCTTCAGCATGACGCCGTCTGAGTATGTATATCAAATTCGATCAGTGGTTGGGCGTGACATCATAGGCGGAAGCCAGAGAGCATAAACATGACGAAAAGGAACGTCTACTTCATCTGGCATATGCTGAAGGGGGTGTACAGGCATGCCGGAAGTATGGCAAGGAAGACGCAGAGTCTTGTTCCCTTCTCAGGGATTACATACGTAACCTGTGACAATTTGTCTAACCCAAAAGTTTAACCCAAGATTTGGTATTCATGCCCTGTATTCTCACTGTACAGGTATATTGACGTTATTAAATTTTTTTTTCCAGTTTATAAATTCCTAAGCTCATTTTCAAAGCACTGCATTGCTGGAGTCTTCTCAACCATTCACGAATTCCCTCCAGAAATCCTGCTACACGTGAGGTGGTTTCCGGGCCAACGGAGAGCGAGCGTATTGGCCTGTATTGTGATGCATCCATGCGTGAGTAAGCAGAGGCTCTCACTGCATCTCCATGAACTGTCTATGAGCTCCCCAAACCCTTATGTGTCCGTCTCCTGTACCATCATCTGACTGGCTCTTTGACATTCACCTCAGACTATACAGTAGGTTTATGAGAGCGGTCATCCGAACAAAGCTTATTTAATAACCATAATCTTAAAGTAATGTTTTTAATTCCATGGATGATTTTGGAGATTTATGAGTGATGACAGAATTTGGTGTGGATGCCCTAGAGTCTTTCTCATGGCACATGTTCAATCAGTACTCCCTGAAACCTCCTCTTTCAACAGCCTCCCACTTAAACAAACAGAGTCAGTTTTCTTCGAGAAAGATGTAGGGAGGGCATTGAATAAGGGTATCGTGGAGATGATCTGGAATGTTCGGCATTGTTGTTGCTCGCTCGTGCATGGCTCATTACATCACACACAGCTTAACAATGTAATTCAACTTTTATCTGTAAAGTGAATCACTTTTGCAAGTACTGTAATTACACCCCCAGGTTTGAGTGTGCATGCATGTATAAAGATTATGTAATGTTGATTCCCCAAAAAAAAAACGTTTTAAGAAACATTAAATGAAACTCAGGATTTGGTTTGTACTGTATGTAGATGGAGAAATACTTCCCCCAGATTTGTTGTGTAATAGATTTCGCTCCGTGGTGAAATATTTGAAGCATATTTTGACTCTTCCACGTCAAATCTTTTAGGCATTTGAATTTAAAGTGGTCCGGTGCAATCTTGAGAAGTTCAGAGCGGAGGTTCTTTAAAGCTGGAACCAAAGCTCATTTAAGCAGCTCATTAGATCTCTTTCTGCATGCTCATTAATACGATTGCTCCACCTTTGAGAGTCCCAGCTGCATGTAAAGACAGGCCAAGGTCATATGCAGAGAAAGAGAATACAGATTGGATTTAAACACTGATATGGGAATCACTTTCAGAACTTCAATTGCTGAAAGATGAGAGAGACGGATATTGGATGGGATGGCACAGAGACATATGGCATGTTCATCTAAACTCTTAAACTAATGGTTAGTGACCAAATATAAATCCGTGCCTTAACCATTCTGAATGTATGACTTGATATGTCGGTTCGATCCCATGGAACGCACACGTTGATAAAAAGTATACTTTGTAATGCACTATAAGTCGCTTCGGATCAAAGTGTCTGTCAAATGCATAAATGTACCGTAAATGCAGATGTTTAACACGGATTGATGTAAAAAAATCTATTATTACAGCGGCCTTAAAATGAATTTGTTTAAACATGTATGAAGTTTATTGCTTTCGGAAAAACAAATAAACCAAGGGGCTTTTGCAAAAATGATACTTGACCTTTTCTTAAAACTGTCCCTACTGAAAAATCCAGCAAAGACCAGCATACGCTGGTAGCTGGTTTTAGCTGGTTTAAGGTGGCAGTAGCTGGTCTAAGCTGGTGCTTCTAGCCTATGCAGCTTATGCATGGGCTTAGCTGGATTTTTCAGTAGGGACTTGTTTTGTCCTTTTCTTAATCTTTTTGCATTTTTAGGATGTATGAAGTCAGATCCCCTCTGGTTCACCGAGTTGCCCAAGCTGTTCCCCTTTTTTAAAAACATTTTATTAGTTTACCTTTAAACCACAAATGAAGACATTTTACTCACTCATCTTAGCAATTTGGCTTGTTTGCTGTGTTTACCTTTTAGCATTATGGCAAGGATTCATTTTTGATGACCCGTTCTTCAAAAAAAAGTTTCCCATTTTCCCATTTTATACCCATTTTCTTATTTTTACTTAAAAACTTCTCATATGTCAGTATAACACAGAATCAGAGAAAATCAAATGCACTTACAGAAGACACAGAGCAGATTTCTATCAGTGAACCAGATTGAATCTGCGGGAATAAAGGGAGTGGTTGGTATGATGATGGGTAAATCCACATCCTTTCCCGCTGTTTCTGCTGTAAAGAGCAGATTCATGTTGATACCAGGAGTAATTGGATTATATACGCTTTTCACATCTCTGCCAGCTGATGGGAAGAGCGTCTCTGCTATATGAGTCACAATCTCATGTTCCTGGAACATTTCAGCTCTGTTCCTGAAACCTACCTAGCTGTCTGCTACCTACAGGCAGCTGTCTTCCAAGGGAAGTACAACCACTTATTTGACTGAACCGAGACACTGAAGAAACTCTGTCACAGCTGAGAAACACTTGGTTTTTTTAAAAGCCTGCAGGATAAACAATGCATGGAGCACATACAAATGTTGGGTTAATAGCTAATTACCATTTAGTTTTTTAAATAGTTTTTTTATCAGTACAGTTTTATTTTTAATTTATTTAATATTTTCCTCTTACTCATTGGTAAGCCTAAAAATAGTCCCCTTGGTAACTTTCAATTGCAGGGGACTATTTTCGGGCACTGCGTCATATCATTGCGGCTCCTGAAGCCATGTTACGGCAGCAAAGTCCTTGATTATTATGCCAGAATGAGAGTATAGTTCCTAGCCATATCGGCCTAGAAAATTAGGTAACACTTTATTTTACAATGTCTTTGTTACACATGTTACATGTAATTAATATAGTAATAACAGTTAATTATGCATAATGACATGCAACTAACCCTAAACCAAACCCTAATCCTAACCCCAAACCTATAGTAAGTACATGTTGTTAATGATTATTACTTAGTAGTTAAATGTATAATTACACTGTAACAGTGATACCGTAAAATAAAGTGTGACCGAAAATTATTATTTCTTTATTTTACGTTGGCCTTACTACAGAAGAGTAAAGTTTTAAATATAAAAAATATCGAAACTCTTTGGTTATTTTTGAGCGCGATGCTAATGGTCTAATCAGATTCAATGGATTATGCTAAGCTATGCTAAAAGTGGTAGCGCCAGACCCGGAGATCAGCTGAATGGATTCCCAAACTGTAAAAATGAAATGTTTAACTCTAAGGGAGCTGGAAAATGAGCATATTTTCAAAAAAGTGGAGCTCAAAGAAGCTTACCATACAAATTGCATGTGCGCTCATTTGCAGCAGAAAGAAGAAGAAATAAAGATTATGAAAGGGAAATGTTTGGAGAGACTCCTCCTCGAACTTCCAGCTGCCCTGTATGTTGCTGTCTCATTGGCTGTAGGTCATCGCCGATGTTATTGTCAGTAAAAACACATTTTACACTGCAATATTTTGAATCGTCGAAAGGTCCAGATATTTAGCATGCCAAATATCTCACGGGTGTCGGCGACTCGTCTGCGATTCTTTCAGAACGCTTCTTTTATAATTCACGCTGTTTGATTGTCACTCGCGTGCACGAGCATTGATTTGCCTGATTTGTCGGCGATTTCTCAAAACATGTCAGCGAGTCAAAATCAGGGCTAAAATCGTGCAGTCTGAACTCGGCATAATCTTGGATTTATTCTTTTAACGCAATTCATTCTGGCATTGTTGTCCTTAGCCCTATTCGGACGGGATTCGTTTTACAGGGGGACCTCTGAGAAAATCGTGCTTCTCAGAGGTCCTCTGTGTTTTTAATCCCGTCCGAATCGGCCATGTCTGTGTTTTTCTCTGACGACCTCCGTAAGAATTCCAGAGCAATTTACCTACTGTTTTTTGCCGAACTCAGAGGTCCTCTGAGAAATTTAATCCCGTCCGGATGCAAATGTCTGTGTTTGCCCGCAATATCTTTTGAAAACGCGGTTCATTTCCTGTTTTGGGCAACGTGATCTGCCGTAAGGTCTTACTAATGCGCGTATATTGTATTTCCTGAGTCCCATTCATTCAGATATGGATGTTTTTTCTGTAATATCATTAACGTTATAAGAAACTCTGTTCAAAGTTGTTCAACTCCGGAATGGTAATGTTAATTAATAAAGATAATAGATTGTTATTAATCATTATTTCTTCATTTCTTTGGGTTTATTATAAGCATACAGTAATATAAAACACGTAGGCTAACGTTACTTTAGTAGGATTTGTATATTTTATTTTGATTTGTTAAAATTAAATTAATACATTACATGTTCTGTCATAATTGTACATTTAAAGCAAAATATTAAACATTACAAACACGCGTATCCAGAGCACGTGCTCTTCTGCAACGCCCAAATGCATGAAACAGACACTCCCATCTCTGGAATAGCCTGCATCATTTGAATCCTGTCCGAATTGGTACATAAAATCACAGACGTCCTGGGGGACACGTTGAAACTCAAACGTTGTTTGGAAAACTAATCCTGTCCGAATAGTGCTTTTGTGAGATTTAGATGCAGAGCAGACTTTAGTTTTTGGTAAAAAATTTATTTTGGGCCTAATTAAGAAGTCTTATTTCTCTCTCTCTCTCTCTCTCTCTCTCTCTCTCTCTCTCTCTCTCTCTCTCTCTCTCTCTCTCTCTCTCTCTCTCTCTCTCTCTCTCTTTTTCTCTCTTTAATTTCTGTGTCAAACTTTTTCTTCTCCATTTCTGTGTTTGCTTAAAACTCTTTTTCTTCATTTGCTCTCTTCAACGCTCTGTGTATCGACTAATATCTATATAATTGCCACTCACCTTACATAATTCCGTAAATCTCCATCCAACAAATCCACGCTACTCTTTCCTTCATCCTCTTTCTCTTTCCTGGCTGGAACCCTATTAACCTAATAAGAGGGAAAGGAGAAGCAGATGATTTGGGTGTGACTGTGTCATCTCTTCCCTGGGGCGAGGAGGTTAGCCTAATCTGGACCAAATGAGCACCTTGCCCGGTCGCTGTGATCTTCATTGCCATCTCTGCAGCCGAGGCATGAAGCAGGTTAGATTTAATCACCTCCTCGTGCCCATCGCCCTCATGTGAGTCACGTCTCCTAAATTAAACCAAGCAAGGCGCTGAGCTAGCCGCGCTCTCTCTCGCTCGGCCCACCGAGGCCCAACGCTCAGCCAACCTATACGTGACCGCACTTCCAGACAGCTCTGTCTCTCTGTCTCTGCGGTCAGTAATATATTTCACAGAACCATTAATTGAATGTTTTAATGCCGTTCTTGTTCCCCCAAAGCACACTGTTCCGGTTTCAAGATGTTGTAATGATTTATGCACAAAGCCTTTTTAAGGATCGCATTCACACACATGACAACACGGCGGCTCATGCCAGGCTCGCTTGTCGCCCTGAGGTATGCCCAGCTTGATTGGCAGAAACATTGTCTGTTTCCGCCGACTGGCACGTTTAACGTGGCGGAGGTAAGGTTTGCTCCATGCCGTGAATGGGAAGAGGAACGACACAAAAATTCAGAGAGCTCGCGCCAGAATGCCGCAGAATCCAATTGTAAAATGGACAAAAAAAATTGTAAAAAGAATAAAAAAATATGCATTTTCAAGTGAAAAGCCTTGTGTTGCTTCCTAATTTAAAAAGCTCAGTCTCTTTGCAGGGCTGCACGCATATCTCCCCCCTTGCATATTAATGCAAGCATCTTTTTTCCTCTAATATTACAATTGCTTTCTCTTTTGCACAGGGGGCTTAGACAAACTCGTGCAACATTTGATCCGCACGCTCTCTGAAGCTCGATCACGGCTGTTTGGTTTAAAGCTCACAGGCTTAATTGGGCTACAGCATGTGATTGGCTTGGAAATTACACTCATTTTACAATTTAATGTCAGAGGGAAATGGCTTTTTTCCTGAAAACATTTGAATGAAAGACTTTTTGAGGTTTGGGACTTGGATATATTCTTTGCCCAGTTTGATCATGTCTCTCTCTTTTTATTTATTTTTTGAATCCCATTAAGGACAGGCTTAAGCAAAGTCTGGTAAAAAAGAGCGATGGTTCTTTTCAAAGCATCTCATTTGTTGTTGCGGCTGCTGACTGCAGCACTTTCCAACGGCGTCTGTCAAGAGCGAGCGTGGGATTTTTTTTCTCTGAAACTTTAGCAGAGCCGCGCCGGTCTGTAAATAAACAAAACCGAGTGATTGAAAAGGCCATTTTGATTTGTGGGAATTCTCTGTGAAGTTCACATGAGCCGGGTTAGCGCTTAATAGCGCGGCCCGCCTGCATTATTTCTAAGCCGAGCTTTTCTCAGGCGTGCTCTCGACTCATTCCTATTTTAAAAGAGAGTATTAGCTTTCCATTTACTTATTTATTCAAGCGTTCATCTTTTCTCCACACTTTCGGAACGGCATAATTCTTTCATTGCCATCAACCTCAAAAGATCTGTCATAACATTTCTTTTAATATGGCTGTATTATGCAAAACTATATCTACTTTTTCTTCCACCTGTCTCTCGCTCATCCGTCTCCAGCCTCTCTTGAACGTCAAGAACATTTTGGCTTTATCAGAGGGTAGATCGCTCTATAATCTTAAGGTGAAGAGCTAATACCTTTCCCCCTGTGACCTTTAGCTTTCCCTCTCCGAGCAGACCCGACTGTGACAGCACCTCAATTAATTCGCCGCTCTTCAGAATCAATCCACTGACTCTATCAGCTCCGACTGAAAGCTCTGATAAAGACAAAATCCTTTTTACAATCTGGTCCTTTGACAGTTCCTCTTTTTCCGGATAGGGACTTCCTGTCTATTTTCGTGCCACACTCTCCGAGATGAACACCTTCATTTGGATTCGGAATTGCGCTCCATTCCTGACCACACAACGGTAGATGTGTTTATTCTTTTGTGTGCACTGCATTTCGAAGTCTTATTTTCTTTTGCTTATTATAGTTTTTAAGTCTGCGCCACTGTCTGATTAATTATTTTTATTGCCTTGTTTTCCTGCACATTTCTTTTATAGTCGCATAAGTTGCCGAGGGTTAGTTTGTCTGGAAAGAAAAATAAGGCCAAAGTAATTTCATTAGAAGTTTATGGACTGTTTTAATTCATAGAGCGCAATATGCTCGGTTTGATAAGCCCTCTGTGAAAAGCATTGTTTAAAAACAAAGTCGCACCCACTGCGAAAACGTTATAAACCAGAGTATAATTACACCCATTCTGTGAGATTTACTAATAAAATTCGACGGCGTCTGTTTACCGTCTGGTGTTGATCTTATAAAACATAACCGCGGTTGAAAAGCACACAAACGAGAGAGCAATTCAGCCTGGGAAAGACCAAAGAGAGCTGTGAAATGAAGAAGGAGAAGAAAGATTTCATAAATTTCACAGCCCGTTTTCTGTTGCACAAATACAAACACGTACACGCTCCCAACCCACACACACGCATCCACAAAACTCATTCATTACAGTTACCCATCTGCCACAGTTGGCAGAAAAACGCACTGCGATCGCACGCGGCGGAGACCACTGCAAAGTTTTCCGGAAGCTTCCCCGTAATATGTGTCGCGTATGAAAGAAACGCAGAACAGCTCTGGTTTATGCATGGCTGGACTGCAAGAGAGAGGGATGTTGACACAACTCACGTATAATTCGACCGCCATCTGTGATCGGCATCACGAATCACAAGTGACCTAGCAGAGTATTTTGCATAAACGTGAAGGCATCTGTGGTGACTGTGGATGTTGTCTTGTATATTTTGGGGATCATCATGTGCTCTAATATTTATCTGCTGAATATATGATAATATTCCATAAATACACAAAATAGGTCATAAATAGGCTTTATTTTCTTTGTTTGGGCATCTTTATGAGATTCACCCCTAGATGGTATTTTCCTTTTCTCCAAGTTAATTCGGTTTCACAATCCCAAGGGGTGCTGAAGATCTCTTGCCAAAATTTTAAATAGCAGTCACTTCTGACCCTTGAAAAACGCAATGACGAGGAATATCCATGTTAACCTAAAATCAGAGTCAAGGATTAGGGAAAATTCCTCTCGCCCCTCTGTCTGAATGTCTGCAGCAGCCTGTTTTCTGCCCCAGTTGTTCAGTTGGAATGTAAAAGCCTCCGGGAGAGACAGAAGCTGTCTCAGTTTGTGTGTGCCTGACTCTTTGTATATTCCTCAAGAGCTCGACTGAATGTGTTCTGCTGAATGTGTCTGATTATTGTTTGTTTGTTTGGGTGTGCGAGGATTACCATGAAACATCAAAATGAGGTCTGCAGATGATCGTCACCAATAAACCGTAATAAAACACAATGGGCCTCATCAATCAATCTAATGTAGAAACAAGCGCAGATCTGTGTGCAATTATCATCTTACGACAGGGTTCACGTGTGATTCGTGAAACATTCGTCAATCCGCCAATCATTTCATACGGAATGATCGTCTATTGATAAATGTGGGGGATGAAAACTATAGTAATTTGAATATTACGCATCATGCCATAACCCGGCCAAGTAAAGAAATGTCTCCATGGATACTGAACTTTGACCTTTCAAGTTAGTTTGAAAAGCAGCACAAAATGAAGTCAGGAAATTGCAGTTTGGAGCCAGATCACTGAAGAGAAATTGTTCTTACATCAGAAATGTCAACCTTGTAATTTCAAATAATTAACATTATTATGAATAATGTAAGAAAATATATATTTACTATAGTAACATTTTTAGATATTAATGTTTTTGAAGTTATAACAGAGCTGTGTAGTATCATTTTTATAATGAAATATTTTGCATATTGATGCAAAAAATATAAATAAATTTTAATATCAGATTCTCTACGTGAATTTAGTTGCAGGTTTTGCACCAGTGGCGGACGGTGACTTCTCTTTTGAGGGGCGTGAATTCAAAATATGTGTTCGGAGTGTTATGTGTGTTGCTTGGTATTTCAAAATATGTGTTTGTTGCGTAATGTGAACCATGTGAATCATGTGTCTTTCAAAATGTGTTCCTGTTGCACACGCATCGAAAGGGTTTATGATAAAAGAAATGCTCACATTCACAAAATACTCGCAAGATACTAACTTAACACTAAACTCTGATTATGGGTGATTCTCACGAAATCCGTGTCCAGCATCAGAATTTTTAAAAACCCCTTGAAGCCAATTTTTTGCACATTTAAGATTAAGGTCTGAACTTACTACAATCATTATTTTTAGGGGATTAAAAAAATATTTCCTGTAAAATGATTTGAATTGTTTAGATGATCATTATTAAAAATGATCATTACCGCAACTTGATATTACATTAAATAGATGCATTTACAAACTCATGTTTCGGTAATGAGAACTTAAAAGTTGTCTAGGTAC
This sequence comes from Paramisgurnus dabryanus, assembly GCF_030506205.2. Taxonomy (NCBI): domain Eukaryota; kingdom Metazoa; phylum Chordata; class Actinopteri; order Cypriniformes; family Cobitidae; genus Paramisgurnus; species Paramisgurnus dabryanus. The sequence goes on from NC_133346.1 coordinate 15,061,494, forward strand.
TATGACAAACAAAATTTAAATTTTTCTATCTGGAGAGAAAAAATAAGAACTGCTTTCCTGGTAGCCATCTTGATTGTCACAGTCAATTTTGTCCTTTCCAACAATAAAAAAAAAAAGTTAGTTCCTTGAGGACTTAAATAATGTTTGAAAATTGTTGCGGAGGATGAGAAAAAAATTGGTCTTGGACACATTTATATTCCTTATTATTGTCTCTACCTTTACCAATGATCACCAAATACCACATGTTTCTTTACAGTAAGTTTATAAAATAGCATGCACTGAAGCTTTTTATTTTTTTGTTTTTTAATTATAAATATTTCCATGTCAAATAACCCAAATCCAGTCATGTAATGAAAATTTTCCTCTTAAATGTGGAAAAAAACCAACAAAATTGGTTTGTATGATGTCATATTCTCTTACTTTTGGGTCTGATCAAATGCCATACAGACACATGACGGGCTAAATATGAATACAAAAAATATTAATCTCACTGATAAGTAATTTGTAAAAAAAAATACCACAATATTCCAAAACAAAATACTGTTTTCATTTTAATTTCATTTCGACTTTAAAGCTGTTAAAAGTTGTTAAAGATTTATAGCACTAACAACAATAATTGTTATACATTTTAAAAATAAATTCTGTGAGGAAATATTAAGCAGAAATTTCAATTTTTTTATTTGTAAAACTAAACGAAAACACTAGTTTTTGTTGTTATTTCTTTTCAGATAGATTATCAAATAAAGGTGCAGTGTGTAAATTTTAGTGGCATTTAGTGGTGAGGTTTAAGAATTGCAACCAACGTTTCAGTCCACCGTTCACCAAAATGCATAGAGAAGCTACGGTAGCTGCCACCAGACAAGCATGTCATCGTAGGAGACAACTTAGTAAAAAAAAGTTTGTCCGTTTAGGGCTTCTGTAGAAACATGGGGCACAAAATGGCGACTTCCATGTAAGGGGGCCCTCGGTGTATGTAGATAAAAACGTCTCTTCTAAGGTAAGAAAAAAATAACGGTTCATTGGTCTTTATACACCACTGAAAATATAGTTATGTATTTTATATTGCATTTCTGTCAAAAGATCCTTCTTAAAGTTATACACTGCACCTTTAACGCTAATTCAAAACTTGCGTACACGAAGTGAAAGCTAACGTGAGATTTGATCGTAGCCCCAACTCACGTCCGTATTTTCTTGGATCATGTCTATCACTCGAAATGTGACCTCTGCATTAAACCCATCTCAGTGAGTAGTGAACATTGCGCATTGCAAGTTCACAATGCACATACAGAGTAGTGCTATTAATAGGGGAAATTGTGCCTTGCTAACTGGCACCTCAGTTACAACCTGCCGACCGTGAGACTCGAACCACCAACCTTTGGGTTTGTAAAGCTGATGTCAGATCCTGACTAAAGATAGCCCCTCCCTCAAGAACACAGCGTTGGTGCCCAGTTGGTGTGGTTATAAGCCAGATTCAGGAAAAGGTCAGGATAATTTACTACGAAAGTTGTAGGTTTGGCCTAAATTTTCAGTCCCCCTGAAGTTCAGTGTGTGTGTGGTCGAGGTGGAGCAGGAGGCCACGGGTGTGGAGTCACTGCTACAGAGCAGCAGATGGCAGAGCTACACCTATAGAGAATGGCCAGTATAAAAGCATCCGGTAACTGCCTTTGTCCAGACACACAATGGCTGCCATGCGAGAGTCATTACGGCTCGATATAGATGGGCCGTCTCTAGTGTGCGTCTGTCTGTGTATGCGTATCCTTACACCCCCTTTTGTTCCCATTTGGTTCAATAGCTCGAACTTTTAGACAAAAAGGTCAGAAGATCTTCTCCGTGTCTGTTTTTATAAGCCTGAAACATGCCAGTCATTTATATTTCTTATTTTTGACTTTTGGTGAAATGTCACCCCTAAAAGTAAACGCTGACGTTGTGCCTTTTTCATTTGACACAATGTGCAAAAATGTTATAGAGCCTATAAAAACAAAGGCGGAAAGATCGACTATAGAGGTTTTCAAAGAGTAACTACACATTTTAGCCCTCCTGGCATTAAACTATTTCATTTATTTGACGTGTTCGGTGAGGAAATCAATAACTTTGGTACTACGACGGAGTGATACAAAGCACCCGGTTCCTCCATCAGCACTCCTGGCACACCTCTCATCCAGATCTCCATCATATTCGAGGACCCGAATTTACTGCCGTATACAGCCATTTTTCAATGAAGCTCTTTAAATTCTATTCATGTGTAAAATGCATTTGATCACTTCGAAGCTGTATATGATACAGCGGTATGCAATCATCTCGACATGAAAAGATTTTTAAAGTACAGGCATAGAGTGAAAAGAGGTGTCGTCTGAAGATGTTTTCGAGAGGAATGTAACGTCGGGACACAGAAAGCGATAGTGGCAGGTGAGGAGAGGCTCTCTCTGCCCACATCACTACTTGAGAGCCCCTGCCACATCCACTCTGCCAACCTGTCGGCCTGCTGTTGAGACGAGAGGAAAACCGGGATGACATGTCACAAACTTGTACATGCGAGCACACGTGGCAGTTACCGAATAAACATGTTCCTTCTCTATCCACACAACACACAGGCATTTAAGAGAAAATAGAAAACAAACTTTAAATACTTAAAATGCATACAGTATATAAACATGTTTAGTTCAGTGCTTTATAAATAAAATGCATTATTATTATTAGTTTGAATGCACTGTAATTTGCTGTGGATTAAAGCATTTGCCAAATGCATAAATGTGCAATGTTTGTTGTTTAAACAATTATTTTAATTACAATTAAAATGAATTAACCTGATTACATAATTACAATTGTTTACAATGAATGTAGGATTGTTTGCCTGCATAAAGCCCAGACCAAACCCGATTAAAGACATTTGTCACACATACAGTAGCTCAGTTTGTTGAGCATTGTATTAGCAACGCAAAGTGAAGTAAAGACAAGTATTTAAAAATAAATGTATAGACGTAATGCCCTGCAAGTTGCTATTGGATGAAAGTGTCCACCGAATGCACAAGTGAATGAATAATCACATCAGTTCTGACCTCCACCATGTTATTCTGCTCTCTTTAGAATAATGTGCACTGATGAATAATGCTCAGTAAGATCAGGGACATTTATTGGAACAGGAAATGGGAGCAATTTTGATTTCAATTTAGATTTTTTGTTTCCGAGCAACCGTAAAGCTGCAAGTAAAGCCCTCGACTCTGATGTTACAGGCAGCAAATTTGCGCTTTTGCTGTAATTCAGCATGCGTCTGTGTAACCTGTCATCCGTCTCCATACGGCATGCTAAGCGGCGTTATAAAATTTCAAATGACACGTTATCCCGTTTTCCCCTCTGAAGATTCATGTGCGAGCTCAGAGCCATCAGTGATCTCTCTCACAGCGTTTAGTTCAGTGACACATCAGAGAGCAGCAGGGACGCTTGGGTATTTAGTGTATATACAATATAAACTTTCCAGTCTGTAAAATGCTGAGCTTTTGTTTAGTGCTTGCGCAGCAGAATTTATAGGGGTTGTTTTTCTTGATTCACGTTGTTATTAGTTATAGTACAGAGTATTATTTGTTTTGTGTGACACTTTGTGGGAGTCTTGACCTGGTCTCCTAAAAGAAGACACTGAGATGTCTTAATGGGATTTTCCTGGTTAAATAAAGGAAATATATTTACGTATAGAAAGTTGCTTGCTAATCAGAACTTTATTTCAACTAAGCATTTTAATAATGTTTGTAATGTAGACTGGCTGTCCCTTTTATCGGTACATAAAACTGCATATCTTCACCATAAAGGTGGGATACCCCATGTCTTTGCAGAATCGCACCAAGACGATGCATGTATAGGGGGAAAAGCAGGGGAACAAGAATGATGCTCTTTGGAAGTTAAACTTAAATAGTATAACAATATTTTAAGAGGACAAAAGACTTTTTAAAGATGTCAAATAAATTTGTTGGTGTCCCCAGAGCACATATGTGAAGTTCTAGCTTAAAATACCATATAGATGATTTATTATAGCATGTTAACATTGCGACTTTGTAGGCGTGAGCAAAAATTTGCTATTTTGGGTGTGTCCTTTAAAATGCAAATGAGCTGATCTCTGCACTAAATGGCAGTGCCGTGGTTGGATAGTGCATATTAAGGGGCGGTAATATTATAATAGGATCCCCTTCTGACATCACAAGGGGAGCCAAATTTCAGTGACCTATTTTTCCACATGCTTGCAGAGAATGGTTTACCAAACTAAGTTACTGGGTTGATCTTTTTCACATTGTCTAGGTTTATAGAAGTACTGGGGACCCAACTATAGCCCTTAAACATGGAAGAAGTCAAATTTTCATGGTATGTCCCCTTTAAAAATCAGTGTTACTGTAATATTTGCATACTGAATTCCAACTAATATTTTATATATATATATATATATATATATATATATATATATATAAATATATATATATATATATATATATATATATATATATATATATATATATATATATATATATATACAGGGGCGTAGCAGCCATTTTAAAAGTGGGGGGGGACAGTATGGTAATGTGACCTAAGCTGCTGTTCATAATAATACATTCTAAATAGAATACCAATTGGCATTTTACAGCACCCTAGTGGCAATTTTGGGAACATGCCATGATAGCTTACATGAACCTATATTTGTGAAATCATACTCACAATTTAAAAATACTGCAGGACTTTGAAACCAATGTGAGACCATCTATAGCCTACTTTATTTTTATGAAATAAAGATATTTTATGACAGTTACAATATTTCAGTTACACTAGTATTCTGATGAATATACAGATTACATCTACACTAATTTTATACAACATACATTTTATGAAAATATAGCAATAAAACCTAAATCAATGTATTTACAAGTTTTTAATATTTTCAAGATGGAAGTAAGTTATTTAATCATACATGGCCGTGGGAAGTGGGGGTGCTGTGGGTGCTGCAGCACCCACTGTTGGCGAGAGGGAGATTTTTTTTAAGTAAAAATATTTTGCACAATTTATATATTACTTATGAATATTTTAGGAGATTATTTTTGACACACGTAGGTTATTACGTGTATTTTGGATTTTAATTTCATTACTGTCTGTGCCTACCCATCTCCGTGGCCTCATCCGAGCGCACTTTCTCCGCCTTGCGTCTTTTGAAGACATGGGTAAGCAGCTCCATGACCCAGAATAGACTCACACACCTTTGGCTAATGCATGCCCACACAGAAATTCTGAACTGCCTGGGCATTCGTCCCCTAGCTCATGAGAGACTTTGGACTCTATTATACAACCGGCGCAATGCACGACGCGAGTGTCTTTTGCTATAGTAAAGAGCGCGTTGATATTATGCGCATACAGTATTAACGGGATGACAACGCGGGTTTGCTTATCACATACATGAATGCGAAGCAGCACAAAAACGCTTTTTAATATGAAAAATTAAAGGATTAAAATGTAAAAGATTTTTATTGAGTCTCTTGGACATAAATGATGACCGATTATGAGACGTTAGAAGGAGTAAATAGCTGCTTCATCTAAGTAAATAAATGCTTTACTTTAAACGAATGCATCTATTTTTTTTATTTAAATGCTACCCCACGAATTTATTGTATATAATGACTATGTACCTGTGGATATGGTGAGATGAGAACGTTTGTAAATTCTTTATCTCTTGTTTGTAACAAAAAAAGAATTTTTAGAGTACAAACCTTATATAAAGCCTAATATATTCTAAAAATGTAATTATACACCATGTATTTTTTTTTATAAATGTATACAATATTAGAACTAAACCCATTATTATTCTTGTTCCATTTATGAATTGTAAGTTAAAAAAAGACAGTAATAGTACTATTTAGTAAAAAAAGATCTATATAAAAATATACTAGGTATGTGTTACTGTGAGAATATTTTACCACTGTTAATCGACGTGTGATTTAAAAACGAAAGTAAAATATTTTCGTCCGCATGGATATTAAAAATTGTGAAGTTTAATTATTATTATGTTGTTATAATATTATATGTTGTATTAAAATATGTTCTATGTATGTATATCTAAAGTTATAATGAAAGTAATTTTCCCTGGGATTATTCAAAGTATTTCTGCTTCTGATTAATAGCGCATATATTTATCTGATAACTGATGATGTCTGTATGTTTCAGACCCTGGCTGTGTGCACTGAAGTGTATATGACAATAAAGTATTAAAACTCAATGTATTTATTTTTAAAATGTATTTTAAATAGGCCTATAGGCTCATAGGTTTTTTGTAAAAAAAAAATTATTTCACAGCACCCCCTGTTCAAAACATCAAAACTTCCAAACTTTTTACAATTAAACTAGATTATCTTTAATCCTGTTGCTCCATTACTTTAAACTTTGTTTTAAATCTCTGATTAACTTTAATGTTTGATGAGTTCAAATAGATTTTCTACAATTAAATATGTGGCTAAATCATCAGAAACAGACACCGCGAGCGTGGTGGCACTATTAAAAGATGCGTTTATTATAACGTCTCAACAGAGTGAGTTTGACGGCTTAAAAATATTACTTAACACTACCAGTGACAGCTCCCGATGCTCGTATGCGCTTCTCCTCTGTCATGCGCGCTCCAGTCAGAAACTGAGAGCAGTGAATAAACGGACACACGGCGCTGCTTCATGACAAATGCGTCGCGTCGGCACATCTTGTTCATTCATTATATCACAATATCTGAGCTTCGCAATATTTCCTGCCACATTGCTTCGTTAATCAATACAATTGATTGTTTTAATGATTGTCAAATGTTTTTATTTGAATAAGATCTTTAGATTACCGATGTATAGTGATTTATAATATAGGCTACAAAAAAATATATTACATTTGCCTGCATAAACTGTTTATTTTCTTTATGAAGGACAACGTCAACATTTGTTGCTGTTTAATTACACGGCAGATTCATCAGCGCAGATGATGGGTTTAGCATAAATAAGTTTTAATCTATATTATAAGGTTTGTAAGCTGTGTTTAAATGTAAGTGGTGCAACACAACTCGAATTAAAATTAAACTGAGATAAACAAACCATATTTTAGCTCTAAACTCTGCTTATTTTAATCTGTGCAACCCACGCTGAATCCTGCGCAGCGTGAGGAGGTCCATAGTGTATTTTAACTACAGTAGGTTAAATCATAACATGAAAACTTTATCTCGTGATTTGTGTCATCACGACATACTGCAACATTATCTAACGTGTGTTTGAAAAAATTATGTAGGCTAATCGTCCTTTGCTTTTTTCTGGGGTGCATTTTATCCCAGACGGCGTAATAGCAAAAGTAAATGAACAAACGAAACTTCACAAGAGCAACAAGAGATTTGAAGCTCATGCAGACACGCTCTGTGATTGGCTGAATGTTAGTTCACTCAAATCTAAGTAACAAATCAGAGAACACTGTACATGATGCACTGTGCTGTTGCTCCCCGGAGCTCGCCTCCGTCTCTCATTAAAAATGTATGACTTCTAGCCACTTTGATGCTTGGTGGCCTTGTGAACGCACAGTAAAAGTGGGGGGGTCGTGACCCCCCCGTCCCCCTCGGTTGCTACGCCCCTGTATATATATATATATATATATATATATATATATATATATATATATATATATATATATATATATAAAAGAGAGAAATTTTAATATTTTTATATTATTTTATAATTTTTAATTTTAATAAAAATTTAATAATTTTTATATTATACAGTTTATAAATAAATACAAATTGTACATAAATATTTTTTTTCTTAAATGTATACAGGTATGTGTGTATTTATATAAACCTAATAATTACACACAATACACACACAAATATAGACCATTTCAAAAGATGTAAACAACACAGAAGCACTTCCTGTTTCAGTTTGTGACTGTTTTTTTATTTCACACAAATATCATTATCTTTAAGATGTTTGTTTAACTTTTTGACTCAGTTCTATGTGTTCTGTTGGTTGTATTTTATCCCAACGTTTATCTAGTGTTAAAAAACTGAAACATGAAGTGCTTCTGGACCAGTGTTGTTTACATCTTTTGAAATGTCTATATCATGATTTTTTTTATCTTTACATTGAAATACCATTTGATTTAATTCATTGTTTTAAAACTATAAAAAAGACGCACATTGAGCATCATAGTAATGGTAAAGTTGTAGAACTTTGTTTATGCAAAACAAAAAACTTTATCTAAAATGTTAACACTTTTTTTATTGCTTGTAAGCACTGGTATTTCTTTCATAAATGTAAAGATTTTTAAGATAGAGTGTGCCAACATGTTCAGTGCACATGTGCTAATCACTAGGCCATGACCCTGGAGGCTTTTATCTTCTCTGAATGTGATTTAAAATGAGCACTGTGTCGGTTGTGATTTCACAGCGTTGAAAACGTCTGCAGCGATTTAAATGCATGTCGTTTGGCCTTTGATAGCAGACAGGTTTCAGGCGCGCTCTCCTGCGTTTCTTTTAAATACAGCAATATAATGAGACAGACAGACCGTACGGCAGATCTGGCACGTCAATGGAATCCTCAAGGTTAGCTGCTATTGTTCATCTCACTGAACAGCTGCATTCTATCCGATTAAATCGATATGGATAAATTCATGCTCAAAATTGCGCAAGGTGTTTTGCAGGGAAAGAGGTTGGTGGTTTTGTCAGCAGATGATGCACTTTAATTGCGCTTCCCCATCGAACCTTTCAGTATGTATGAGAGAAAATGCAGCTAGTTGAACGGGATTTAAATTTGAGCTCATATGCGACCGTGAGACTTCCCCTGGTTTCAAAATGAATTCATCGTCTATGATTGCACATACACGCTTGGATAGCAAAGGGTACACTGGCAGCAGGATATAATGTTTGAGGCGAACATCTAATGGACTGTTTTTAAACCTTTTAGGGAAAGCAGTCTGTTTTTATAACGCAAGAGTGCCTTACATGCCAGAAAGTTGGTGTTTATATAACTGAAGTGACTTAGAATACAGAATGGCACAAAGTCTTAACTGAGTCGTGTCAGAGATTGTACATGACCCTCTAAGTAAATCTGACATATTTTTTATGCATTTTTTATGTTTGGGTTTAGTAATTTCTATTTAATGAAAAAAAAAATTATTAGTCAATAACTGAAATGCCTTTTTTCCCACAAATTTCATTTCATTGGTATCTGACTGTCTTTCGCTGCAAAACCCTCTAAGTGCAT